>NC_083827.1:901229-1165202 GCF_015708825.2 Lethenteron reissneri | reverse complement strand
CGTGCTCAGCAGGGTGTTGAGGTCACAAGTGTTGAGGCTGAGCGAGGCGATGGTGTCCGGGTTCGTGCCGTTCAGGCTCTCCAGGATGGTGGAGTACGACGACTGCGTCACGTAGCCCTCGGGCAGGTCGAAGGTGTTTGTAAGCAACAAGATGTTACTGCATTCAGCACGAGGTCATTGCCACAAGGGGAGAAGTGTTATTTGAGAGAGTCGTGGCTGTGACGTCACACCCTGCCACTTGGTCACGTGACACCACCGCGGAGTTGTTCGCAGTTGTGCTGTGCATTTTCAGGTTGAATGTTCGACGTTTCGCTCCACATGCCAGGAGCGTTTGCAGGCACCGAACCGTCCATATACACTATGCAGTGCAATTCCAAAAGATCTAACGCAGTAGAAAAGCTGCTATTTGTTGAACCACTACAAGGAGAAATCCTTCCCGTTTTGTTCGGAGGAGGTGGACACGCAACCGATGCATTCCACAATTGACTCTTGGGTTAGGCCAGGGAACGGTGACCAAATTTGTGTCGTTAAGACCCCCGCACCACCCGACACAGCCACACAAATTGAATTGTCCACAGAGCATCGGCTTGATGAATGTGTGACGCTCATCGCAGGGCTCCCGCTTTCTCACCTGTCAAAGCAGGCGTTGAACTGCTCGGTGGCACGGAATCCGATGATGGAGTAGATGACGGTGGCGGCGTAGATGGAGGTGCAGGCGTTGATGATGGAGATGACCACGGCGTCGCGCTCGCAGTTGTTGCTGCAAACAGAGGAGAGGGTGGCTCAGAGGTCAGGGTGGCTCAGAGTGGAGCCATTGGCTACGTACGGTGCGAAAGAAATTCAACATTCATACATACATTTCCTTCCCCCGCACCTTCGATCAGCATGGTTGGCTACGTACGGTGTGAAAGAAGTTCAATGTACATACATACAAACAAAACACTACAATGAGAGGCAACAAGACAACACAGCTTCTGTCATTACAAGTCCGCATTCTGGCTTTAACATGGCCTAAAAAATAACAGCTTTTTCATAATTAACGTTTAATCTGGGCAAGGTTTCTGAGTGGCGTTGACGCGATCCGTGATCGAAAATGACCACTGCGTTAATTTACACCGGAGGCAACCTTGGTGTTGTTTGCGAGCGACTGAGTGAGCGAGTGAGATGTGCGGCGTGCACGTTGAGATGCGTCTTGGTTGGGAGTGGCGTTTCAACGTGAGGCACGGGGCCACGGCCGCGGTTTTGCTCTTTGCAGAAGAAAAACAGTGCGGAGGATAAGAGCCTGGGAAAATAGGGGAGAGGGTGTGGGGCGTGTGGGGGGGCGCTTCTGTTATCGATTCACTCCTCTGGTAAAGCGGCGGCTCAATGCGGCGTTTGCCCAGGCTGGATAAAGGCTGTGGTGGTGGATTTTGGACTCGTGAGGTGAGAATTGTGCCACTGGCCCCCTGGCCGCCCACCCGCCGACTCACTGCACGGGGTTGTAGCTGGAGAAGGAGATGAGGCCTCCAAAGGCGAGCGAGAAGGAGTAGAAGACCTGCGTGCCGGCGTCCAGCCACGTCTGTGGGTTGGCTAGCTCGGAGATCTGTACGGAACGCATCACACGGGGGGGGGAGGGGGACAAGTGAAAGTATTTCTATTTTATCAGGTAACCTGGCCATAAATGATAGCTCAATGAAGTGGCTTGTCATGTGAATAATTATAGCCGCAAAATACTCTAAACACGTGATGTTCGTTCTGAATGTGGAGGGAAGAACCTGAGGACTTTGGATAAAAATCCACACGACCACGGGAGGAGTGACACCGCAAACCCCGAATATACAGCAGCATGCGTCAGGGTGGGGATCGAACCGACGACCTCCTGTACACCAGGCGACGTAGTTAACATCTCGCCACCGTGGCCAGTGTAGTAACGATAGGAACAATCCTACCATGGACACTGCCGGTATTTCACGTTGCAGGCAGAATGTGTGGATCGAAGGCCTTTCTTTTCCAGGCAAGCTTCACCATCTCGTCATCGCACAATAGCACGCTTTCGACATGCAGCAAAATCTGATATATTTTCCACCAACGGTAACCCCCCCCCCCCTCGTATGCATGGCACCGCCGTGATACAACATGGCTACGGACGTAGACCGAGAGGCGTTGCGCCCAGACCGTTGGGGCCACGTGGCATTGGAGAAGGAGCTTTTAAGAGAATGCTCCCCAAAACCCTTGGACTTAGCTCGGCCCTTATTAATGAGTGCACATTGAGACAGCGCTCTGGCTCGTTACCCGCACCGATAAGCAGGCGCTGCTCGAATCTGCATTCATGGCCCTGCGGTGAACAGAAGTTAATCATTTCGACCAATGTTGGTAATGTCAAATCGTCAAAAATAGTCTCAAGGCATATTGTTTGTGGGAGTTGTCCCGTTAATGCTTTATTAAGGGCCGTTAATTGTTAAGTGGAGGAGATGTTTTAGCTGTTTGGGCAACACTGTGTATGCGAGCGGTGTAAGTGGGCAATGTGCGGATTCCACAACGGAATGTGGAACTTGCGCGCAATTCAAAAATGCCCCAAAATAAGTCAAATATCTCAGTGACACGAGCTGTTGGTGACAGCTCCACCCTCAGTACCATGCAGGGGGCGGTGTTGGCGGTGGCAAGATGTTAACTACCTCGCCTGGTATACAGAAGGTCCTGGGTTCGATCCCGATCCTGACATCTTTATATTTGGAGTTTGCATTTTCTTCCTGTGGTCACATGGATTTTTATCGGGGTCCTCCGGGTTTTTTCTTCATTTAAAGCCAACATCATGCGTTTAAAGTATTTGGCTACTGCTGTAATAAGCCACTTCGTTGAGCTTGCATTTGTTGCCAGGTCACTTCTGAAAAATAGCTATTTAGCTCTGTGGGTTTTAACTGGTAAAATAAATAAAATACTTAGTTTATAGTTTAGTTTAGTTGCTCATGAAGGCTGAAAATCGGTCACCTCGGTTGCCAGGGGCTCGGGACTCACGTTGGGAGTGAAGAGGAAGATGATGCCGTCCACCGAGCCCTCCAAGGTGAGGCCACGGATGAGGAAGATGGTGAGCACCACGTACGGCAGCGTCGAGGTGACGTAGACGGCCTGCGGGACAGGGGGACACGGCAGTGAAGCGCCGCCCCAAACGAACGCCGCGCTCAGAATAGTTTTTTGTCTTCGATGGAGCTGCCTTCTCGAGCGCCCTGCACGTGAGAAGAGAGACTTAGTACCACAGCGTCTCATCTCAACGCATTTCAAAAGGGCACCCCGGTGGCAGCTGTCCCTGTGGACATAAAGATGACGCAGCACCCGGTCTGCAAGTCGACATTCGTCCGCGCGACGATGATCGCCATGCCTGAGCGCAACCGAGTAACCGCCGGGCACGCGAGTGCGGCCTTCTCGCCTCAAGCCACGTCCACCGTGAGGCAGACGACGCGTCGGATTTCACGCTCAATGCGCCCAACGGCAATAACCAGGACGGCCTACCGGGCGGGGAACACGCTACTGCTGCCGCTGCCTCCGCTGCTACTGCCGGGAGCGCGAGCGTGGCGGCCGTTGCGTTGACTTCTGGGGAAGGAGTGTGGCCCTCTCACCTTGCCTGTGGTCTCGATGCCCCGTATGGTGCACACGTAGACGACCGCCCACGCGCAGATGAGGCACAGCACGAGCCACCACTGCAGGCCGCCCGCCGAGTCGATCTTGGGGGAGACGTTAAGCGTCTCGCGGTACCAGAAGTAGTCCGTGGGGGAGCTCTTGGCACATTCTGGGACTTGCTCTGTGCCACCGCACGTCACCATCGGCAACAAAACATCGTCATCATTAAAACCACGATGAACCTGGTCGCTACCACCATCATCAGAGCCGGATTTAGACACTTCCTAAGGCTGGGGAGGGGGGAAGTTCCGAAATTCCAAGGTTTTTGAATAGGGACCCAGTTTAGTAATGACTAAAAACATTCCATGCATTTTATCTGCTAAATATCAAGAAACAATTTTCAGGGTCTCAATGGGTGGGGGTTGTCATCACTCACCCCCATCACCAACATCATCATCAATAACATCACCAAAACCACCGCCATCATCAACACCAGCATTCCACCATTGTCATCACCAATCTAATTTGGCTTTTAAAATTGTTGAATGAAAGACTGACATCTGGACTCATGGTGAGCGGTAATACGTTTTGGCAACTGCTGAAATATCTCATGTACAGGTGGCACTTCAGTGAAAAAAATAAAGCAGTAGAGCAGGCAATCAGGCATTGAATTGGCTGTCATGATTTATCACCTCCCCCCCCCCCCCCCGAAATCTGGTGAATTTGCACAAGTGGTCAAGCATCCAATTCAAGAACCATTCGCTTTGTCTCATTCGTGTTACTGCCGTCTCGGGGTCTCTCCTCTGTCTCGGTTATTCCGACAGCCTGAATGCATGCTCTTCGCATTCTTTGTAAATAATACATTCTTACACCGTTAAAGGCACCTCCGATTCGCACGCTTGGCCACGTACGGTGCGAGAGAAGTTCAACGTACGCATATACAAGGCGTACGTCACTACATGCCCACTGACTACAAGAGGCATATTTTGGCCGACTCTTCCACAATGGGCCAGACATCTTGGAAGGAGTACCCACACCTTACCCCACCACACAGCCACCTGCCAATTGACTGGCTGTGGTGACCCCACGTACTGTGCACCGCTGCGTGGACAGGGGCAGTGGTAGGAGGGGAGATTGAAGGGCCCCTGCACCATCGCTTAAACAGCCGTGCCGGGAGATTGAACCGGTGACCAGCCGCACCTCCGATTAGCACGGTTGGCTACGTACGGTGAGCAAAGGAAGTTCAACATGACAGACACACCACCTCTGGATTGCAAGTCCAGCGTGCTTGACCGCTACAGCACGGTAGCTTGCGAAACGTGGACCTCCCTAATGGAACATCTTCGCCGGTTACAAACATTTAGGCTGGCCTGCCTACGATCCAACCTGGGTTTAACCAGGCTGGATTGTGTGAGGAGCTCACAAATCCTCGAAAAATCTGGACAAAGTCCCATCGGTGAGCTCCTCCGGCAGGCAAGGCTGCGTTGGCTGGGTCATGTAGCCCGCATGCCCAGCCAACCGCATGCCTACACAGCTTTTGTTAGGCCGAATCGAGAGGGTAAAACGGGCGCGGCACGGGCTAGAGAAGAGATGGAGTGATGTGGTACAGGAGGATGTGGAGCTGAGTGGACTTGCCGATGACTGGTACCAGCGGTGTCAAGATCGGCCTCAGTGGCGGAGGCTCGTGAAGGACGCTACTGGGCAGTTTGAGGCAGTCGCCCTCGAACAACAACGGAGGGCGGAGGAACGACGCTCACAACAACGAGCGGAGCGCCGAGTGGCTAAAGCACAGCAAGTTGGTACAGTGGGGGGCACAGGTGGTGCATCAGTCAGTCATCTCAGTCGACCCGTGGCACCTAGATCTGCCCCGTGACTTCCTGCCGGCGGGCGTTCGACACTTCACGTGGCCTCAAGGTGCACATGGCCTGGCTCAAGCGTTGTGGTGACGTCATCGCCACTTAGCGAATGAAGGTTGTTGTTGTCGGTGTCTGTGTTGTGGGGAGCGGTGGTGCGGCGGTTAGCACGCTGTGCTACGAACCTCGTGACCCGGGTTCGATTCCCGCTCACGGCCTAGACTAATGACGATTATTTGAACTCTGGGGCCTCCCCTAGGTCGACTCAGCCTCAAATTGAGTACCCGTTGCAATGAGTAAAGATCGCCACTCGAGAGGCAAAGTCAGCCGGGCGTGGTGCTGGCCACCCACCCTATCGTGTGCCACAGTGCCGGCCTTCACAGGTGCTGCTCGCTAACAGCACTTGCCCCGGCAGTCTGTTTAAGGCTGTACGGGGGATCTTTGCCTTTGTCGTGCCGCGACCCCCCACCGAGGCTCCCACTGGCTGCGGGAGGCATGGAGGAGCGTGAGGCGCCAAACCTGTCTGGTTGTCGTTGAGGGGGCAGTAGCTCCAGGGCAGGGGATCCTGGAACGAGTTGAAGAAGTACCACATGACCCAGCAGATGATGGTGTTGTAGTAGAGACCCACGAGCAGAGACACCAGCATGGAGGCGATCCCTGCACGCGGCACGGGCGGCAGCGGCGCGTACACTCCTCCTCATCAACGTCATCATCGTCATCATCAACGTCATTATCACCTACTCTTTGGGTCTTTCGGTAAAGTCACGTAGATAGAAAAATAAGAAAATAATAAAAATCACGACGTTTCGATCGCAACACAAGCAATCGTCTTCAGGTGAAAAAATACAGCAGGCGGCCTGCTGAGGCAGGAAATTATTATCATTATCACCATCATCAATGTCATTATTACCATCAACGTCATCGCCATCATCGTCATCATCAACAACATCGCCGCCATCACCATCATGGCTGTTCTCGCTGTATGCGTGGGTGGCCACCGTGCATGCCGGGTTGCCATAGGCGTTGTAGGCGGCAAGAGGACGATGCAGCAACATCAATTGTTGTACTGCGCTTCTGTGCTCCCTCCTGCTGTCTTCACCAACCCGCACTGTCTCGCGTGAATGGCCAAATGTAAAGCGTGAGTAGTGAGGCGTTGCATTGCCACAATGCAATAATGGCAATGCAACCCCCACTACGGACTATCCCAATGATTTTAACAAGTAGGCTTTCGCGACCAATATCCACAATACAGGGTTAGATCGCCTAAGTATATAAATGTGTCGTTAAGCCCGCCACCACCCGACACAGCCAATACCCACTTTAATCACCCAGGAATGTCCTTCACGCTCGTGACGTCACTGCACGTCAACCAGCCCCCCTCATTAATAATCATGAGCAGGTGACGTCCTCCAAATGGACACCCCCCCCCCCCATTATTAGTACCTACTATAATGAGCCAAGAATGTTTGTGTGCAACGCTCGTGACGTCACTCCACGTCGACCAGCCGCCATTAATAATCATGAACATGTTACGTCCTCCACATGGACCCCCCCCCTCATTAATAATCATGAGTGGGTGACGTCATTCCACATGGAGCACCCGCCCCCCTCATTAATGATCCTAAGGTGACGTCCTCCAAATGGTCACCCCCCTCCATTAATAATTAGCGGGTGACGTCACTCCATATGGGGGGGCGAGGCGCCTCCTCCCCCCTCCTCGGCGTCAACTCACAGCCCTCACTACAAAGGCAGAAGCCTCACGTCACGTGGTCTCCGTCACGCTGTTGTTGAGACATCGAAGTAAAAAGGACGTCATGATGAACAAGGGATTATAACCTTTACATGAAATAGGTCTGTGTCACCGCGTCCTTACAAATTGCACACGCATTGATGCAATGAATATCACGTCGCGGTCTGCTTTTCGCTTGCAAGTTTCAGATCTTCAGCAATACACCCGTCCTTGGGCAAAAGGCTCGTTAGTAAATATTGTCATGTAAACAGAAAGTGCCAATTCGTCACTAGTACAGCACTAACCGGTGTGTTGGAGAGCCACAACATTTACAATCTGAGTACGACGTTTCGCCAGTAATTACAACTAGCTTCATCAGGTGACCGCCAGATTTGTGAAGAAATCATCTTGTTTCGTTCCTTAAATAGAGGGGTAGATGTGATGACGTCACTCGTGTGCCCTTCACGTGCGAGGGGGGCATCAGTGATCCCAGCCAGCTTCACTGCAAGGCCCGCGGGCCACTGGTGGTCCTGGTGGCCTTTAGTGCGGCCCCTGACGTGCAGACCCCCAACAATACATAGATAGTGAAAACACCCCCCATCATCATCGTGCTGCTGTCAAACTCCCCAATGGTTTCAAATGTGTGGCGGCCCTCACCACACTGATGATGTCTTACCGGCGAAAGTGGGCCCCCTCTGAAAACGAGTGAAGAACACCGGACTAGAAAGGCAGCCACTGTGGCCTGCGCTCCTTCGATGGAGGAGGAGGAACAGCAGCCACGACACGAACTCTCCTCTGCTGAGAGCGGCCAGCAGACCATGGCGTTGCCATTTAGCCAACGAACAAATAGCAGTTGTTCAACACGTAGGCTTTCGCGACCAATTAGACCAATATTGAAGACCGTAGCAGGAAATTTATTCGCAATTCTTCACCGGCGAAACGTCACGGTACTCGAATTGTAAACGTCGTTGCGGGTTTCCTCTCCGACACACAAGCGGCGTGTGCTGAAGCAGCAACTAATTGGCACGTTGTGTTTACGCGACAAACCTTACTCACCCATTGGCTGTGTTGGGCGGTGGGTGGCGGGTTTAACGACACAACATCTATACAGTATTTACGCGATCTAACCCAAAACCCCCCAAAACCCCACTTTATTATGGATATCGCTGCTGTCATACCGCCAGACCAGACTCGAAGCGCGTCGACCCCGCGAGTGAGGCCCGGGTCGTACGAGCCCTGCCCGACCCTCGTGCCGCTGGAGGTCACGGCCGCCCTTACCAACGCCGCCCAAGCCGCGGTGCACCGTGTTCCACACGCCCAGGCTCCCCTTGCGCATCCTCTGGCCGATGGCGAACTCCAGGTAGAGCAGAGGGATGCCCTCCAGCACCACGAGGATCAGGAACGGGATCATGAAGGCTCCTGCACGCAACGAAGACAAAGATCCCACCGGATGGCCCTTCAAAGACTGTCGGGGCGAGTGCTGTTCGCGGGTAGCGCCCGCGAAGGCCGGCACGGTGGCGCACGACGAGGTGCGTGGCCAGCACCACGCCCGCCCGCCTTTGTCTCCTCGGTGGCGATGTTTACACACTGCAGCAGGTACTCGTTTGAGGTTGAGTCGACCTAGGGGAGGGCCATGACCGGTCCAGATAATCGTCACCGGTGTTGGCCGTGAGCGGGAATCGAACTCGGGTGGCCGCCGGGTTTGTCGCGCAGCGCGCTAACCGCTGTGCCACCGCTCCCCACGCATGCACGCACGCACACACAAAGATCCCCCTTATAGCCTGTTGGGGCAAGTGCTGTCCGCCCGCACCGGCACACGAGGGGGTGGGTGGCCACACGCGCGCACCGCAACGTTCACAACACTGCCGGGATGCACTTGGCGCAGCCCTCTCTCGTCTAGCGCAAGGCCCTCCTCACAAAGGAAGGCGCGATGGGTGTAGACCACGGATCGGCAACCGGTAAACGACCCCCCCCCCCCCCCCGCCCGCAATATTTCAAGAGCCGCGATGCTCCGTGGCTCACGGTCTCGGAGCATTCCTCGAAGAGCCGCTTGCGGCTCCGGAGCCGCGGGTTGCCGACCCCATTGTTATGGACCATGGCAGTCGGGCAGCAGGTTGACCGTCGGGGGCGATGATTCCGCGTGCAATCCCACGTTGGGGGGAGTCAAGGGGGAGTCAAGGGGAGTCAGGGAGAGTCAAGGGGAGTCAAGGGGAGTCAGGGAGAGTCAGGTAGAGTCAAGGGGAGTCAAGGGGAGTAAGGGGAGTCAAGGGGGAGTCAAGGGGAGTCAGGGGGGAGTCAAGGTGGGTCAAGGGGAGTCAAGGGGGAGTCGAGGGGAGTCAAGGGGAGTCAAGGGGGGTCAATGGGAGTCAAGGGGAGTCAAGGGGGGTCAATGGGAGTCAGGGGGAGTCAAGGGGGAGTCAAGGGGGAGTCAAGGGGAGTCAAGGGGGAGTCAGGGGGAGTCAAGGGGGGTCAATGGGAGTCAAGGGGGAGTCAAGAGGGAGTCAGGGGGAGTCAAGGGGAGTCAAGGGAGAGTCAGGGGGGAGTCAAGGGGAAGTCAAGGGGAGTCAAGTGGAGTCAAAGGGAGTCAAGGGGGAGTCAGGGGGAGTCAAGGGGAGTCAAGGGGGAGTCAGGGGGGAGTCAAGGGGGAGTCAAGGGGAGTCAAGGGGGAGTCAAGGGGGAGTCAGGGGGAGTCAAGGGGGAGTCCAGGGGAGTAAGGGGAGTCAAGGGGGAGTCAAGGGGAGTCAGGGGGGAGTCAAGGTGGGTCAAGGGGAGTCAAGGGGGAGTCGAGGGGAGTCAAGGGGAGTCAAGGGGGGTCAATGGGAGTCAAGGGGAGTCAAGGGGGGTCAATGGGAGTCAGGGGGAGTCAAGGGGGAGTCAAGGGGGAGTCAAGGGGAGTCAAGGGGGAGTCAGGGGGAGTCAAGGGGGGTCAATGGGAGTCAAGGGGGAGTCAAGAGGGAGTCAGGGGGAGTCAAGGGGAGTCAAGGGAGAGTCAGGGGGGAGTCAAGGGGAAGTCAAGGGGAGTCAAGTGGAGTCAAAGGGAGTCAAGGGGGAGTCAGGGGGAGTCAAGGGGAGTCAAGGGGGAGTCAGGGGGGAGTCAAGGGGGAGTCAAGGGGAGTCAAGGGGGAGTCAAGGGGAGTCAGGGGGGAGTCAAGGTGGGTCAAGGGGAGTCAAGGGGGAGTCGAGGGGAGTCAAGGGGAGTCAAGGGGGGTCAATGGGAGTCAAGGGGAGTCAAGGGGGGTCAATGGGAGTCAGGGGGAGTCAAGGGGGAGTCAAGGGGGAGTCAAGGGGAGTCAAGGGGGAGTCAAGGGGAGTCAGGGGGGAGTCAAGGTGGGTCAAGGGGAGTCAAGGGGGAGTCGAGGGGAGTCAAGGGGAGTCAAGGGGGGTCAATGGGGGTCAAGGGGAGTCAAGGGGGGTCAATGGGAGTCAGGGGGAGTCAAGGGGGAGTCAAGGGGGAGGCAAGGGGAGACAAGGGGGAGTCAGGGGGAGTCAAGGGGGGTCAATGGGAGTCAAGGGGGAGTCAAGAGGGAGTCAGGGGGAGTCAAGGGGAGTCAAGGGAGAGTCAGGGGGGAGTCAAGGGGAAGTCAAGGGGAGTCAAGTGGAGTCAAAGGGAGTCAAGGGGGAGTCAGGGGGAGTCAAGGGGAGTCAAGGGGGAGTCAGGGGGGAGTCAAGGGGGAGTCAAGGGGAGTCAAGGGGGAGTCAAGGGGGAGTCAGGGGGAGTCAAGGGGGAGTCCAGGGGAGTCAGGGGGAGTCAGGAGGGAATTCAAAAGCAGCTGGCTTCATCACGTGACCTTGGCCTCCTCGAGGCCAACTCAGACAAAAATGGATGCCTACTTCAGGGACGCTGTTATCAGCTGGCACCACCACCACGTCATCGCGTGTCATTGTTTTGCAATCACCTCAGCTCCTTAAAAATAGCTCTACAGTCATAAGAACACATTGTATATTCTCTGGTACATATCAATTAAATACCATTTTTTGGGGTCTCGAGGTGGAGGTGGGGGGAGGCATCACTCCCATTCAGCCCTCACCTTCGATCCCAAACTGGTCCAGGAAAAAATAAAATCGGTTTGCGTCTGTGCCGAGATGGTGTGACGACGACTATGACCCCAGTGGAGCTCTCGGTGTTGAGCAAGCCTTGAGTAGGTGGTGAGTAGGCGGTGAGTAGGTGGTGAGTAGGTGGTGAGTAGGTGGTGGTGAGTAGGTGGTAAGTAGGTGGTTGTGAGTAGGTTGTGAGTGGGCGGTGAGTAGGTGGTGGTGAGTAGGTGGTGAGTAGGTGGTGAGTAGGCGGTGAGTAGGTGGTGAGTAGGCGGTGAGTAGGTGGTGAGTAGGTGGTGAGTAGGCGGTGGTGAGTAGGTGGTGAGTTGGCGGTGAGTAGGTGGTGAGTAGGTGGTGGTGAGTAGGTGGTGAGTAGGCGGTGAGTAGGTGGTGAGTAGGTGGTGGTGAGTAGGCGGTGAGTAGGTGGTGAGTAGGCGGTGAGTAGGGGGTGAGTAGGTGGTGGTGAGTAGGTGTTGAGCAAGCCTTGAGTAGGTGGTGAATAGGTGGTGAGTAGGTGGTGAGTAGGTGGTGAGTAGGTGGTGAGTAGGTGGTGAGAGGGCGGTGAGTAGGTGGTGGTGAATAGGTAGTGAGTAGGTGGTGAGTGGGTGGTGAGTAGGTGGTGAGTAGGTGGTGAGTAGGCGGTGAGTAGGTGGTGAGTAGTTGGTGGTTAGTAGGTAGTGAGTAGGCGGTGAGTAGGCGGTGAGTAGGTGGTGAGTAGGTGGTGAGTAGGCGGTGGTGAGTGGGTGGTGAGTAGGTGGTGAGTGGGTGGTGAGTAGGTGGTGAGTAGGTGGTGAGTAGGCGGTGAGTAGGTGGTGGTGAGTAGGTAGTGAGTAGGCGGTGAGTAGGTGGTGAGTAGGTGGTGAGTAGGCGGTGAGTAGGGGGTGAGTAGGTGGTGGTGAGTAGGTGGTGAGTAGGTAGTGAGTAGGCGGTGAGTAGGTGGTGGTGAGTAGGTAGTGAGTAGGTGGTGAGTAGGTGGTGAGTAGGTGGTGAGTAGGTGGTGGTGAGTAGGTGGTGAGTAGGCGGTGAGTAGGTGGTGGTGAGTAGGTGGTGAGTAGGTAGTGAGTAGGCGGTGAGTAGGTGGTGGTGAGTAGGTGGTGAGTAGGTGGTGAGTAGGTGGTGGTGAGTAGGTGGTGAGTAGGTGGTGAGTAGGTGGTGAGTAGGTGGTGAGTAGGTGGTGGTTAGTAGGTGGTGAGTAGGCGGTGAGTAGGTGGTGAGTAGGCGGTGAGTAGGTGGTAAGTAGGTGGTGAGTAGTTGGTGAGTAGGTGGTGCATAGGTGGTGAGTAGGTGGTGAGTAGGTGGTGAGTGAGTGGTGAGTAGGTGTGAGTAGGCGGTGAGTAGGTGGTGAGTAGGTGGTGGTGAGTAGGCGGTGAGTAGGTGGTGGTGAGTAGGTGGTGGTGAGTAGGTGGTATTTTGGAAGCATTGCCTAAGGATCCGCACGGAGTGTGTGGTGGCATTGTGGGAATTGGGTGCTAAGGGGTAAGACGCTTCTTACGACCGGATTCGGAGTGACGGCTCAGCTCGGCCTTGAGCCGCCCCGTTGCTCTGAGAAATGCACGAGCAGCTCAGCTCACGGAAATCCCGTGACGGTGCTCAGAGGCGGCGGGGGAGTCAAGGGGGAGTCAAGGGGGAGTCAGGGGGAGTCAAGGGGGAGTCCAGGGGAGTCAGGGGGAGTCAGGAGGGAATTCAAAAGCAGCTGGCTTCATCACGTGACCTTGGCCTCCTCGAGGCCAACTCAGACAAAAATGGATGCCTACTTCAGGGACGCTGTTATCAGCTGGCACCACCACCACGTCATCGCGTGTCATTGTTTTGCAATCACCTCAGCTCCTTAAAAATAGCTCTACAGTCATAAGAACACATTGTATATTCTCTGGTACATATCAATTAAATACCATTTTTTGGGGTCTCGAGGTGGAGGTGGGGGGAGGCATCACTCCCATTCAGCCCTCACCTTCGATCCCAAACTGGTCCAGGAAAAAATAAAATCGGTTTGCGTCTGTGCCGAGATGGTGTGACGACGACTATGACCCCAGTGGAGCTCTCGGTGTTGAGCAAGCCTTGAGTAGGTGGTGAGTAGGCGGTGAGTAGGTGGTGAGTAGGTGGTGAGTAGGTGGTGGTGAGTAGGTGGTAAGTAGGTGGTTGTGAGTAGGTTGTGAGTGGGCGGTGAGTAGGTGGTGGTGAGTAGGTGGTGAGTAGGTGGTGAGTAGGCGGTGAGTAGGTGGTGAGTAGGCGGTGAGTAGGTGGTGAGTAGGTGGTGAGTAGGCGGTGGTGAGTAGGTGGTGAGTTGGCGGTGAGTAGGTGGTGAGTAGGTGGTGGTGAGTAGGTGGTGAGTAGGCGGTGAGTAGGTGGTGAGTAGGTGGTGGTGAGTAGGCGGTGAGTAGGTGGTGAGTAGGCGGTGAGTAGGGGGTGAGTAGGTGGTGGTGAGTAGGTGTTGAGCAAGCCTTGAGTAGGTGGTGAATAGGTGGTGAGTAGGTGGTGAGTAGGTGGTGAGTAGGTGGTGAGTAGGTGGTGAGAGGGCGGTGAGTAGGTGGTGGTGAATAGGTAGTGAGTAGGTGGTGAGTGGGTGGTGAGTAGGTGGTGAGTAGGTGGTGAGTAGGCGGTGAGTAGGTGGTGAGTAGTTGGTGGTTAGTAGGTAGTGAGTAGGCGGTGAGTAGGCGGTGAGTAGGTGGTGAGTAGGTGGTGAGTAGGTGGTGAGTGGGTGGTGAGTAGGTGGTGAGTGGGTGGTGAGTAGGTGGTGAGTAGGTGGTGAGTAGGCGGTGAGTAGGTGGTGGTGAGTAGGTAGTGAGTAGGCGGTGAGTAGGTGGTGAGTAGGTGGTGAGTAGGCGGTGAGTAGGGGGTGAGTAGGTGGTGGTGAGTAGGTGGTGAGTAGGTAGTGAGTAGGCGGTGAGTAGGTGGTGGTGAGTAGGTAGTGAGTAGGTGGTGAGTAGGTGGTGAGTAGGTGGTGAGTAGGTGGTGGTGAGTAGGTGGTGAGTAGGCGGTGAGTAGGTGGTGGTGAGTAGGTGGTGAGTAGGTAGTGAGTAGGCGGTGAGTAGGTGGTGGTGAGTAGGTGGTGAGTAGGTGGTGAGTAGGTGGTGGTGAGTAGGTGGTGAGTAGGCGGTGAGTAGGTGGTGAGTAGGTGGTGAGTAGGTGGTGGTTAGTAGGTGGTGAGTAGGCGGTGAGTAGGTGGTGAGTAGGCGGTGAGTAGGTGGTAAGTAGGTGGTGAGTAGTTGGTGAGTAGGTGGTGCATAGGTGGTGAGTAGGTGGTGAGTAGGTGGTGAGTGAGTGGTGAGTAGGTGTGAGTAGGCGGTGAGTAGGTGGTGAGTAGGTGGTGGTGAGTAGGCGGTGAGTAGGTGGTGGTGAGTAGGTGGTGGTGAGTAGGTGGTATTTTGGAAGCATTGCCTAAGGATCCGCACGGAGTGTGTGGTGGCATTGTGGGAATTGGGTGCTAAGGGGTAAGACGCTTCTTACGACCGGATTCGGAGTGACGGCTCAGCTCGGCCTTGAGCCGCCCCGTTGCTCTGAGAAATGCACGAGCAGCTCAGCTCACGGAAATCCCGTGACGGTGCTCAGAGGCGGCTCGAGGTAAGCGTGGCTCTGAGTCGGCTCACCTGAGGCAGAGCCACGAGCCTGTGCCGAGTCGCGGCGTAGAATCGGTGTGTGTGCTATCGAGATGCCCGTGAACCAGTGGGGGGTGTTCGGGGTATTACTTTTGTTCGTGATGTACAAAGTAATGCGATAACTGAGTCGAAGCGGTGGTGTAGCAACAAGGTTATAATCAGTGGCGTAGTAAACTGTATTATCAGCTCAGGGGGTGCGGCAATCGGTCAAATGGGGCCCCAATATTTGACTTGTCTCGCACGGTCGCTTCTAGGCTATTCTATATCGCGGCTGCTGTTGTTTAATCACATCATAATTACGCTCACGGGCTCGAACATTTCACGCTGTAGGGGCGCTCCGTCCCTACAGCGTTACATACGTCCACGCAAACACAGACACACTGCACGCGCGCTCGGCTGCTGAATGTGCACATGGCGGGGAGTCAATAAACTCTCCTCTCGTTTGAGAATGTATCCTGGAGGAATCCCATGAGCTCTACAGTTATTTGTTGTGACAGATGTCCAGCAGGACATCGTTTCCACGACCTTCCGGGGAGTTGAAACGGGTGACCCCCGAATGCCTCGTAGAGTGAGCTAAACATCACACGACCGTGGCCGCCAGCCCACCGTGAAGTGAGGGGAGAGGCATTTCATGCCGCGGCTTGCGCGGCGACGTCGGGCGAGCGACGCGGCACGCGGGGCACCGCGGGGTGTCGCCACGCGCGGCCTCCCCCGGGGTGTGGGCCCCTCCACCTGCCCAGCTGCCCACCTGTCCAGCTGCCCAGCTGCCCAGCTGCCCAGCTGCCCACCTGCCCAGCTGCCCAGCTGCCCAGCTGCCCAGCTGCCCACCCGTGTGCCCCACGGCGTGCGCCTGTGAGACGTCGCCTCTCGCTCCGGGCTCTCGCGTCGCGTCTTCGAGGAGTCCGCGGCGTGGAGCGTTCTCAGAGTGACGGGGCCCAGACGCCGCCGTCGCCGCATGCCCCGCGGGGCACAACAACACAGCCACCACTGCCGGACCTTGAGAATACTCGGCAGCAGCGGCCCTCACCACCTGGCAGCATCAAATATCTTGCCAAATCGTCCTCCTGGCCAACTCGCTTTGAGGGGTCGTGAATATGGCACCAATGGCACTCGCACATCCACGCCTGCGCAGTAATTCACGATGCAACAACGATCGTGAAGCCATCTCAACCGCAGATGGTTCGCCTGAGAGCAGCGCTTCTTCTTAAGCTGCGGTGCATCTCGCTCCCCCTGGGGCTGCATGAGGCACCCCCTGGGGGTGCGAGACGTGGCCACGTTTGTCTAGAAGGTAAATCATCGAAACACTAATTAAGCACGGCACGTAAGTAACAACTTACTTAGTTTCATCAAACCCCGTGTGTATTTAGTAACATTGTACACTGTTGTAATGATCGAGAACCAAAGGGGTGCAAGGCTGCAGCAAAGGTTAAGAAGAAGCATTGCCTTAGAGAAATCCACGCACACGCGTTATGGATTGGCTGATTACGGAAAGTGAGTAGTGGGGCAGTGGTTAGCGCACTACGCTATCAGGCCGGCGTCCTGAGCTAGATCCCCGGCCAAGGCTAACGGCAGTGGCCGCTGATATTGTAAATCGATCCTCAGCGCCACCACCCCACACTGACCGGCGCGACGTATCAGGAGATGTATTTATTTATTAGCATGGCCACTCGTTCAAGCAGCAGTGCAGTGACGCAGGGCTGTACATTCTGTTGATTTATTGCGGAGATTAAACCATGGGATGTGCGTAGCTGAGTGGTTGATGCCGATCTCACCACAAAAGCCGGCGAGACTGAAAATGAAGCGAATACTAAGACTTACAACGATAGCTTTACGAAACCCCAAAGGTGAACAGTAAAACACTGTGCCACAAGAGACACCTTAGACTTGTTTTAGACGTTGAATGGAAATCCATTCAGCATTGCGCAGCACGGTATCGCAACCCTGACCGCGGTGGTGAGATGTTAACTGCCTCGCCTGGTATACAGGAGGTCGTGGGTTTGATCCAGAACCTATATTTGGAGGTTGCGTGTCTCCATCCCCGTGGTCGGGTGGATTTTCTCCGGGTTCTCCGGTTTTCCCCTCCACATTTAGAATCAACATCCCGCGTTTCGAGTATTTGGCTGCTGTATATTTTCACGTGATGAGCCACTTCGTTGAGCTATCATCTGTGGTCATGGTCGCTTCTGAAAAAAGAGCCGCGTAGCTCAGTGGGCCTTACCTGGTGGAATAAAGACATGTTTTAGTTTAGACCACAGCGACAAGGCGAGGGCCAGTGGTCAGCATGGTCATCACGGTGGCCTGCATCTCTCGTGCAGCCCGGAGGACACGCGTGTGTGTGTGTGCGTGTGTGTGCGCGTGTGTGTGCGTGTGTGTGCACGTGTGTGCGTGTGTGTGTGCTTGTGTGCGTGCGTGTCCACGCGTGCGTCCCATGGCACTCACCTCCGCCGTGGCTCTGGCACAGGTAAGGGAAGCGCCACACGTTGCCGAGCCCCACCGAGAAGCCGACGCAGGTGAGCATGTACTGCGTCTTGTTGTCCCACTTGGGCCGGTCGCCGGCCGTGTCCTTCTCCCGCTCGTCGAGCTCGGCGTAGCTGGGCACGTGCAGGTCCATCTCCTCTCCGCACCCCATGGCTGCCCCCCCCCCCCCCGCTCAGCCGATGGCTCCCGAGTGAATCTCGCCGCCGCCGATCACCGCCGCTGCGGGGACCTCTCGCTGGACGTTCGGGTGACGGGAGCGGGGCTCGCAGGAGGGGGCGCTGGGTCGTGAGCGCGCCTCGCTGCTTGCATAGACCCTTAATTTCCTATCGCTGATATGATGACAACAATAACTGTCGCTCGCCAATTCTAGTCGTGTAATTTGTCGGCCGAGATGTAGGGAGCGTGCCTATGAAGACTCGCAGCTCCGCGCGTGTATGTGTCTGTATCACGAGAGATACGTGATTATGCAAGCAGAGTTGGTGGCTGCTGTCAGAGCTGACGCCGGTGTCGCACGCGGCTGCCGCTGGCTCTGGCCGACCCCGCGAGGCTGCTCCGCGCTGTGATTCGCTGGGGACCCGGCGACCTCAAACGATCCGCGACGATCTTTGCCCCCACTTTTTATTCTTCTTCTTCTTCTGCTCTCTCGCCACCGACATCAGCATTAATCACTCGTCTCTGGCGCACGGACACGTGGCACTCGCACGCCACCACCGCTCCGCCCAAGTGAGCCAATCACTTGTTTTTTAGAACCGCGTTTATTGCTTTGGTGGCGGGCGGGGGGGTCGACACGAGTGCTCGCGTTTCTCACCTCGTTCGAAGCCCCGTGCCAAACGCTTCCCATCATCAACCCCCCAGGCTTGGCCAAATGAGTTGCCACTCTTTGGGAACTCGTAAGTGGCCGTGGTATGGACCGGATTCCAGCGTGGAAAATGTGCTTCCATCTTCCACTGGCTTTGGGTCAAGAGCAGACACGTGGACCATCCCGTTGCATGATCCGGCAGAGAGACACCTTGGGCCCATCAGCTATCTCGTTGTCGAAGCAACACAACCGAACCCATTGCACGCTCTGTAGCCAAGCAAGGAGGTGTAATAATACTGAGAGACATGAAGAGGAATGCATAGACGAGAGAGGGAACACCACTTTAAAACGGAACTTAGTTAGAAGTCAATTGGGCGTGGGCGGGACAATTCGCGGCGAGGAGGGATGATGGACGATGGCCAAGGGTGCTGATGAGGCTGCAGCCCATGGAGGGAACTCGTCAGGGAAAACGCCCTCCGAGGAGACGGAGCGATGAAATCAGTTTCTGTGCGCGTGCTGTGTGGATGGTGAACATCGCTCATTCGCGGGAGATGGCGGTGGCTTAGCCACAGATCTCTCCTCTCTTGCTATGTGTGATGTTCTCCCTCCGAGTGTCTAAGCCAGGCACGGCAACCCGACTTACTTCGCTGAGCTGCACAAAGGCTCAGATAATCGGGGTTCATTTTCTACATCTGCGCCACTCCACTTATCCGGGAAAAGCTTGGATAACGGAATACACCAAAACTAGTCTTTATTGTAATCTCCAGCTAAGGCCCACCGAGATATATAGCTATGTTATAGAAGCGACCTGGCCACAAACGATAGCTCAAATAAGTGGCTTATCGTGTGGAAATGTATAGCAGCCAAATACTCTAAACGCAAGATGTTGATTCAAAATGTGGAGGGAAGAACCGAAGATCCAAAGAATAATCCACGGGACCACGTGGAGGGAGGGCGCGCAAACTCCAACTATACAGGCGCCAGGGTCGGGATCGAACTCTGCTGTATACCAGGCGGAATCAGCGCTTGGATGTTGTGGATTAGTGAAGATTGCTTCGGGGAAATGGTCGACGGGAGGCCTGGACAATAGGTGTGGAGAAGGGACACGTTTTGGAGAGAAAAATGCGAAATGCCGTACAGAAAAGCCACGATGCGCTTGCTGGCGAACGCTCTGTTCGTCTGACACAATGTTGACAACACTTGCCGATGTCTCCATTAGCAACAATGGGGAGAAGTTCTTCCGTGATGCCGCGGATGCCTTTCATCAGTGGCCCTGTACAGCAACTGCGCAGCACATTGGGGGAAACCCGTAGGGTGCGGGACCTTCCCGGCTCAGCGAGGGTGGATCCACAACAACCACCACCAACATGACGCCGAGGGCGTGGGGTTGGTGCACTCTTTTTGAAAGTATCAACGCGACTTGACACCGGTGTCGTCTCGAGAATGACCATCAGCAGGGCGCGGGCTACGCTACACCACGGTATGCCCACGTTGGGGGCCGTATTCTTCGTCACGTCTCAGCTCTGGCTCGGCTCTGGCACGGCTCTGGCACGGCTCTGGCACGGCTCTGGCTCGGGTGAGCCGGCTCATCGCCACGCGTAACTTGAGCCGGCTCTGAGCCCGGCCCAGTTTGTTTTTTTCTCCCTGGAACGGAGCCGGAGCCGAGCCGTGGCCGAGCCACCCGTGCTTCTACGAAAGCAACGGAGCGGATCGACCCGAGCCGCGCTAGAGACCGAGCCAGAACCGAGCCACGACGAAGAGCCCGAGGTCCTGGGTTCAAACCCAGAGCCGCCCCCCCCCATCTGCAATGCAGTTGGAGCGCAGTGAGTCGATGACCACTGCCCATCGATCAGTGGCTGCACGGACGAACAAGAACAAGTGATATCCAAGCGTTAAGATTATAATCGCCGGGCGGGCCGCGTGTGCGTGCGCGTTGCTCCATTGCCGTGCACCGCGCATGCGATCGCACGGCGGGGAAGCGGCGATGCCGCATCCAGCACGCTCAGTTGCGTCCACGCTTCATTCATTGATGCGTTGCCACGAGTTCAGCAACTGCACCCCAACCTCGCCGTGCCCTGTGAGTAAAGAGGCGTTAACAGGCCAGTTGGGTCACTCCGCACACAATTCACCTTGGATTTTAAAAGAGTTGACTATACAGGTGTGTGGGTGTTGACTATACAGGTGTGTAGGTGTTGACTATACAGGTGTGAGGGTGTTGACTATGCAGGTGTGTGGGTGTTGACTATGCAGGTGTGTGGGTGTTGACTATACAGGTGTGAGGGTGTTGACTATACAGGTGTGTGGGTGTTGACTATACAGGTGTGTGGGTGTTGACTATACAGGTGTGTGGGTGTTGACTATGCAGGTGTGTGGGTGTTGACTATACAGGTGTGTAGGTGTTGACTATACAGGTGTGAGGGTGTTGACTATACAGGTGTGTGGGTGTTGACTATACAGGTGTGAGGGTGTTGACTATGCAGGTGTGTGGGTGTTGACTATACAGGTGTCTGGGTGTTGACTATACAGGTGAAGTATTGGAAATGACGGCAGGAACTTCTTGACGGGTAACACACTTTTATTAAATCTTGACGTGTCACAATACAACGTGTGGTCTCTATTCTTTGTACTATACACTCCACTTAACTCGTGTAGACTCTATGCCTCTGGCTACACACAATACACTTGACTCGTGTAGACCCTATGCCTCTGGCTACACACAATACACTTGACTCGTGTAGACCCTATGCCTCTGGCTACACACAATACACTTGACTCGTGTAGACCCTATGCCTCTGGCTACACACAATGCATTCGGCTCGTGTAGACCCTATGCCTATGGCTACACACAATACACTCGCCTCTGGGTTATACAGAGTCCCGGTCCCGTTAGGACAGCGGGACTAGGTACCGCAGGGCCCTATCTCTTCGATCCCCGTCTTCATTCTTCGCTGGTTACATACTGCCCTTACGCCTGTGTGCATCCCCTTTTATAGCCCCTGCTCACGGGAGACGGAGCTGATGCGGACGTCTACGTGATCATCGCTCCTTAGTTAACCAATCACGACGCGCTCTCTCTACGATCCGTTTTCCCCCAGCGTGTGTTAACACTACTCCACCAATCACACCGCGCTGTCACCTGATCACTCCCTCTCAGCGCGTCACCGGCACACAGCCAATCAGCACCCCGTAACCCACGACCCCGCGCTGACCCCTGATCCTCCACCGTCAGCGCGCGTCACCACATACACAGCCAATCATTACGCGCTGGCATACGATCCCTAATCCCAGCGCGTATCACCACTACATCACCCCCTCCCACATAGCTTGCAGCCGGCCCGGCTGTTAACCAACAACACAACCCAACGTCAACGCAATAATAAAAAAAAAAGAACCCCACCCCCCAGTGTGCCCCGTAACGCAACAACGACAACACAACAACATCACTTAAATAAGAAGCAATATACAGCCCGACGAACAACACAATAAAAGCGAACTCCAGAAACTGAACGCGCCAAGTGTCTCTGTGACTAAACGCAGTGACGAGGCGCTCCAGCTGCCTCGACTCCTCACGTGGTAGGTCATAAAAAGTAGCGCGACCTAGCGCGAGTCCGTCTGGCCGGTCCGTCATATGGGACGGGACGCTGGCGACCGTCCGGTGGCTCCGGCAGCTCTAGACGGCGCGGATCGGGCCTGGAAGGACCGGCCCCGCCGCGAAGATCCGGCCGCCGATGGTCGGCAGCTGTCAGTTCCGAGACACCTGGGAGCGGATCAGGCGGAGACATGTGAGGATCAGGCAAAGACATTTCCCCCTTAGGGTCGTCGGTCACGTCACATGCTCGGCCCTCACGACACAAGGGGAGGCCATGTGGAGGCGAGAACGGTTTCAGTCGGGAGGGGTGGACGTACCAACGGCGTTTTCCCCATTTTATCTGAACGCACTGGGGGCGTGCAACCCGCACGACCTCCACGGGTCCCCGCCATGGCTTCAACAATTTAGGCGACGTAGCCAAAGGTGCCTGAGGGCAATGCAGCCAGGCCCTGTCACCTGGTTCCCAGTTGTGCACGGACACCTTTCGTGCACGCAACCGCTCGTTTGCAATTTGGCGAGCCCGCGAATTAAGCCGTGCGGCCTCCCTCGCCTCTGTCAGCTTATGAATATTAAATTTAATATGCTCTGCCAATTTTGAATTAGTTCGTGGTGCGGGCAGGCCCAGCTGCGTTTCCATGGGCGGGTCAGCCTCCCGACCGTACATCAGATAGAACGGGGAAAATCCCGTAGCTGCATGGGGGGCCATTCTATACGCGGCGAGGACCCCAGGGACCTGTAGGTCCCAATCAACATGTGCCTCACACACCTGCTGGCACAGCATAGAAGTCAATGTCCTGTGGAGTCTCTCCACCATCCCGTCCGTCTGCGGGTGGTACGGGGAGGTACGCACCTTCTTAGTACCCAACAGGTCGCACACCTCTTGCAGTAATTTACTCGAAAAATGTTTCCCTTGGTCGGTCAGCAAGCGTTCGGGAGCCCCCTTGTCCAGGACGTAGCCCTGGACAAAGGCGTCCGTCACAGCCGCCGCCGACTGGTTGGCGAGTGGCCACGCCATAGGCCACCGGGTAAAATATTCGACCCCCACCAACAGGTACTTATTACCTCTAGGCGTGACTGGAAAAGGCCCCAGAATATCGAGTGCAACGAGCTCGTTAGTGCGCGAGACCTGAATAGATTGCAGCGGTGGATTAGCTGCCACAGGCGGTGGTTTCCGTCTGGCGCACTCAACACAACCCTTCAGAATATTCACCACGTCACTCCCCATTCCCGGCCAATAATAGTCACGCTGAAGCAGGGCAAGCGTTTTGTTAACTCCCAAATGCAAGAGGCGTTCGTGTGCGGCCAAGACAACTTTCCCCCTCACAGCAGAAGGCACCACAATCGCGTGCCGCCGGGACAAACTGTCCCATCTCATTAACAGGCCTTGCTTAAGTACGTAGGAGCCAGTTCGTTCATGGTCACCTTCGGAACCCCCCGTCCTGCGGCGCAATGCTAGCAGGGAGCTGTCCGCCATTTGGAGACGGCCCCACTCAATCAGCGACAATGAGAGCAGCGAGTCCTGACCCCCTGGGGTAGCAGGGACATCCCCAATTGGTGTGCCCGCGGTCGCAACCAACGCCCCCATACCTTCCGTAACTGGCGGTTTACAGCGCGCCGATCCCGATAAGCACGCACATTTGTGACAAGGCAACAATCGCGACAGAGCATCGGCATTTGTATGTCGCAACCCCTTCCGGTATGTAGTCGTGAACTGATAGTCCTGGAGGACTTCCAACCACCGTGACAATTGGCCCGAGGGCTGGGCGACCCGCAATGAATACTGGAGCGCCGCATGGTCCGTCCGGACCGTAAAGTGACGACCATAGAGATATGGTCTGAATTGTTGTACGAAAAAAACAATGGCAAGCAGCTCGCGACGGGTGACGCAGTAGCGCTGCTCTGCCGGCGACAACACCCTGCTACCATAGGCGACCACCCGTTCGACCCCCCCAACGACTTGGGACAGCACCCCCCCAATGCCCGTGTTGCTAGCATCCGTGTCTAGCAAGAAGGGACTCGCAAAGTCAGGATAGCGCAAGGGCGGGGCACCTACCAAGGCGTCCCGGAGGGAGCAGAATGCAGCCTCCTCCTCCGGTCCCCATCGGAACTTCACTCCTTTCGCCGTTAGAGCGTGCAAGGGTTTTGCAATGGTGGCGAAGTGCTCAACGAATCGGCGATAATAAGAAGCAAAACCGATGAAACTGCGCACGTCCGAAACTGACGTGGGCGTCGGCCATGAACTGACACAGTCCGTCTTCGCAGGATCGGTAGAAATCCCCGAAGAGTCGACAATGTGACCCAAGTATCTAACGGATTTACGAAAAAGGTGGCATTTGGCCGGTTTAAACTTTAATTTAGCCGATCGCATTCGCAAGAACACCCCTCTCAATCGCTGGAGGTGTTCTTCAAACGTTTTACTGAAAACAATGACATCGTCAAGGTAAATCAGGCACGTATCTCATTGCAAGCCCGACAAAACCAACTCCATAAGGCGCTGAAACGTCGCAGGAGAGGAGTGAAGTCCCATGGGTAACCGGTTAAACTGAAACAGGCCCCCTGGAGTCCGAAATGCAGTCTTAGGTTTAGACTCTTCGTCGAGTGGCAACTGCCAGAATCCAGATAATAAATCAAGAGTCGAAAAGTATCGCGCACCAGACAATGCATCGAGGGACTCGTCCATCCTGGGGAGCGGATACGCGTCGGCCACAGAGATCTTATTCAGGCGACGGAAATCGACGCAAAATCGCAAGGACCCGTCCTGCTTTTTAACGAGCACAATAGGTGCTCCCCAAGGACTGGAAGAAGGCGAAATAATGTCGGCTTCTAGCATATCGTTAACGGCCGACTGAACATGTTCCTTCTCAGCAGGACTCAGTCGGAAGGGATTTAGCCTGACCGGTGCCGCATCGCCCGTTTCAATGTGGTGGCGTGACAGGTCCGTGCAGCCAATGTCATTCTTATGTTTACTGAAGACATCCAAAAATTCAATCAGCAAGCCGCGCAGCGCACCCAACTGTACCGCTGACAAATCGTCAGAGTCCGCGCACAGCGAATCGACCCATTCGAGGTCCTCCTTTGGTTTAACGTTTTGCGTGGGGCTCGAATCAGCCTGCGCAACCAGCCGCTCTTCCGCAGGGACCCGCGCCGCGTGAGCTAGCACGGTGCCCTGCTGAATGACGGCCGGCCACGACCCAGCGTTTAAAACCATCACAAACGGATCCCTGTCAGCCCCAACCAAAGTGTGAGCCACTGACAAATCGAGACCTCCAACAGCCCTATTAGGAGCCAAAAGCATGCCTTGTTCCGAGGCCTCCCTCACCCATGGTTTCCGCAACCGGAGGGGAATTAACATTTGTGAACCCGGGGGCACGTGCACGGTCTGTGTTGCTAACGCTTGTATCGTAGCGCACGCCGTCCGAATTTCAGTAGGGTTCGTCAAAAAAGAAATACGGCGACCCGATGGTAGTTCAATGCAACGCTGATCAATGAGAATTTTGATGGGCATTTTTGCCAAAAAATCAGTGCCCAATAGACAAGGAACCGCCAGGGAGGACGAAACGAAAACGGGTCCCGATAATTTGATATCTCCAATGCAAATGGACGCCCTAATCTGACCGATAATGCCCAATGATCCCCCGTTAGCGGCGTAAAATGGCACGTCCACCGGAAGTAGCGGACGACATTGTACAGGGAGAATGTTATAAATGAGGTCCGATATAATAGTCGCCGATGCCCCCGTGTCCACTAACACCCTGACCTCGACCCCATCAATAGATCCCGTAACGACGGATGAACCCGCTGAGGCAGCCACCATTCTGTGCCCCAACTCCGACCATTTAATGTCTCCCCAGTCCCGGCCGAACCCCCCTCGCCGAACCGAATCCCCGAACCCTACTCGGCCCTCCTCCGCCGCAACGCGACGGCCCATGCGTGTCGAGTGTGCGGGCCGAGCATGTGAGGTGCCGCGACTTGCCGGGGTTTGTAGGGATGACTTGGGGCCTTGTTCGTCGTCCAGCCGAGGTCCCATGGCGCGCTGACGTGGGGCGCGGCAACTGGAGGCCACGTGGCCCCGGAGGCCGCAGTTATAACACGTGATGACAGTCGTCGGAGATCTCGGTTGCTCCAGCTTGCGGGCCGATCGCAGAGGCGAACGACCCCCCGACCTCCAGTCCCCCAGTCGTCCCGCGATGAACGCCTCCTCTCGTGGGCTGACGACTTGGAGTACGGTGACTACCGGGCCCGGAGCTGAGGCCACGGCAGCGTTGCAGACGACCCCCTGTTTACGTTGAAGGACCTCGTGCGCTTGTATACTCGTAGCGACCCGTAAGGAAGAAATATCGGTCTCGTCGGCCGTGTTGATGGGGACCTCCAGGTCCTGCGCCAACTTGAGCAGCTGCTCCAAAACCATCGCATCTTGGCCCTCCTCGTCCATACGAGGGAACGCGGCGTCGGCGAGAGCCAGCAACGCCGTGCGATAGGCGAGCACGGTCTCCGTGTCCGCCTTCCGTCTTGCATAAAAATGATGGCGACACGCCGAGGGAGGACCGTAGACCTTGGCCATGAGAGCCAGCGCATCCTTGAGCGAGGAGCGGTCCGACCTGCGTGCGGACGTGAAGGCCGCGAGCGCGTTGTCGTCCAGCATGGCAGGCAGTGCCCGCAGTGCCGTAGCGTCGGACCAGGCGGACATCTCCTGATGCGCCAAAAACCTGCGCTGAAATTGGCCCCAGTCCCCGCCTTCCGCCTTGAAGGCTGACAACGTGGGAAGGCGCTGTTGAAAGATGAAGTCGTAACCGCCTCGTGGTTCCTCTCCGCCGCCCCGTCGGTGTGTAAGATGGCGGCCCCAGTGGCGGGTGTTTGATGGCGGTCCGCAACGCGCGTTGGTGACGTAAGCGGGCGCGCTTGGAGAACCGCTGCCACGTGGTGATGGCCGTTCCCGCCAAAAGTCGGCGCAGATGAAATGGCGGGAATCTGCGGGGCGACCCTGTAGAATGTCCGCCGCCGTCCCCGCTCCTCCCGACGAGCTGATCTCCGCCAGGATGGACGCGGCGGCGAGCAGCAGCTCCGCCAGACGGGAGTGCGCCTCGCGGAGCACGGCGTCGGTCCCCCGTCGCTCGTCCGGCGCCGTCGGCGGATCCTGCAGCGTGGGCAATTCCTCGTCCTCACCCCCCGATGCCAGCTGGCCCGAGTCGTCAAGGTTGTCCCCGCGGTCAATCCCGTGGGTCCGACGGGTCTTCCTTGTATCCATGCTTGGAAGACCGTTTCACTTCTGACGCCAGTTGAAGTATTGGAAATGACGGCAGGAACTTCTTGACGGGTAACACACTTTTATTAAATCTTGACGTGTCACAATACAACGTGTGGTCTCTATTCTTTGTACTATACACTCCACTTAACTCGTGTAGACTCTATGCCTCTGGCTACACACAATACACTTGACTCGTGTAGACCCTATGCCTCTGGCTACACACAATACACTTGACTCGTGTAGACCCTATGCCTCTGGCTACACACAATACACTTGACTCGTGTAGACCCTATGCCTCTGGCTACACACAATGCATTTGGCTCGTGTAGACCCTATGCCTATGGCTACACACAATACACTCGCCTCTGGGTTACACAGAGTCCCGGTCCCGTTAGGACAGCGGGACTAGGTACCGCAGGGCCCTATCTCTTCGATCCCCATCTTCATTCTTCGCTGGTTACATACTGCCCTTACGCCTGTGTGCATCCCCTTTTATAGCCCCTGCTCACGGGAGACGGAGCTGATGCGGACGTCTACGTGAGCATCGCTCCTTAGTTAACCAATCACGACGCGCTCTCTCTACGATCCGTTTTCCCCCAGCGCGTGTTAACACTACTCCACCAATCACACCGCGCTGTCACCTGATCACTCCCTCTCAGCGCGTCACCGGCACACAGCCAATCAGCACCCCGTAACCCACGACCCCGCGCTGACCCCTGATCCTCCACCGTCAGCGCGCGTCACCACATACACAGCCAATCATTACGCGCTGGCATACGATCCCTAATCCCAGTGCGTATCACCACTAAACAGGTGTGTAGGTGTTGACTATACAGGTGTGTAGGTGTTGACTATACAGATGTGGGGGTGTTGACTATACAGGTGTGTTGGTGTTGACTATACAGGTGTGTGGGTGTTGACTATACAGGTGTGTTGGTGTTGACTATACAGGTGTGTGGGTGTTGACTATACAGGTGTGTAGGTGTTGACTATACAGGTGTGTAGGTGTTGACTATACAGGTGTGTGGGTGTTGACTATACAGGTGTGTGGGTGTTGACTATACAGGTGTGTGGGTGTTGACTATACAGGTGTGAGGGTGTTGACTATACAGGTGTGTAGGTGTTGACTATACAGGTGTGTTGGTGTTGACTATACAGGTGTGTAGGTGTTGACTATACAGGTGTGTGGGTGTTGACTATGCAGGTGTGTGGGTGTTGACTATACAGGTGTGTTGGTGTTGACTATACAGGTGTGAGGGTGTTGACTATGCAGGTGTGTGGGTGTTGACTATACAGGTGTGTGGGTGTTGACTATACAGGTGTGTAGGTGTTGACTATACAGGTGTGTGGGTGTTGACTATACAGGTGTGAGGGTGTTGACTATACAGGTGTGTGGGTGTTGACTATACAGGTGTGTGGGTGTTGACTATACAGGTGTGTGGGTGTTGACTATACAGGTGTGTAGGTGTTGACTATACAGGTGTGTGGGTGTTGACTATACAGGTGTGAGGGTGTTGACTATACAGGTGTGTGGGTGTTGACTATACAGGTGTGTGGGTGTTGACTATACAGGTGTGTAGGTGTTGACTATACAGGTGTGAGGGTGTTGACTATACAGGTGTGTGGGTGACAATACAGGTCTGTGGGTGTTGACTATACAGGTGTGTGGGTGTTGACTATACAGGTGTGTGGGTGTTGACTATACAGGTGTGTAGGTGTTGACTGTACAGGTGTGTTGGTGTTGACTATACAGGTGTGTGGGTGTTGACTATACAGGTGTGTGGATGTTGACTATACAGGTGTGTAGGTGTTGACTATACAGGTGTGTTGGTGTTGACTATACAGGTGTGTAGGTGTTGACTATACAGGTGTGTAGGTGTTGACTGTACAGGTGTGTTGGTGTTGACTATACAGGTGTGTGGGTGTTGACTATACAGGTGTGTGGATGTTGACTATACAGGTGTGTGGGTGTTGACTATACAGGTGTGTGGGTGTTGACTATACAGGTGTGTAGGTGTTGACTATACAGGTGTGTTGGTGTTGACTATACAGGTGTGTGGGTGTTGACTATACAGGTGTGTGGGTGTTGACTGTACATGTGTGAGGGTGTTGACTATACAGGTGTGTGGGTGTTGACTATACAGGTGTGTGGGTGACTATACAGGTGTGTGGGTGTTGACTATACAGGTGTGTGGGTGTTGACTATACAGGTGTGTGGGTGTTGACTATACAGGTGTGTGGGTGTTGACTATACAGGTGTGTGGGTGTTGACTATACAAGTGTGTGGGTGTTGACTATACAGGTGTGTGGGTGTTGACTATACAGGTGTGTGGGTGTTGACTATACAGGTGTGTGGGTGTTGACTATACAGGTGTGAGGGTGTTGACTATACAGGTGTGTAGGTGTTGACTATACAGGTGTGTGGGTGTTGACTATACAGGTGTGAGGGTGTTGACTATGCAGGTGTGTGGGTGTTGACTATACAGGTGTGTGGGTGTTGACTATACAGGTGTGTGGGTGTTGACTATACAGGTGTGAGGGTGTTGACTATACAGGTGTGTGGGTGTTGACTATACAGGTGTGTAGGTGTTGACTATACAGGTGTGTAGGTGTTGACTATACAGGTGTGTGGGTGTTGACTATACAGGTGTGAGGGTGTTGACTATGCAGGTGTGTGGGTGTTGACTATACAGGTGTGTGGGTGTTGACTATACAGGTGTGTGGGTGTTGACTATACAGGTGTGTGGGTGTTGACTCTACAGGTGTGTGGGTGTTGACTATACAGGTGTGTAGGTGTTGACTATACAGGTGTGTGGGTGTTGACTATACATGTGTGAGGGTGTTGACTATACAGGTGTGTGGGTGTTGACTATACAGGTGTGTGTGTGTGTTGACTATACAGGTGTGTAGGTGTTGACTATACAGGTGTGTGGGTTTTGACTATACAGGTGTGAGGGTGTTGACTATGCAGGTGTGTGGGTGTTGACTATACAGGTGTGTAGGTGTTGACTATGCAGGTGTGTGGGTGTTGACTATACAGGTGTGTAGGTGTTGACTATACAGGTGTGAGGGTGTTGACTATACAGGTGTGTGGGTGACAATACAGGTGTGTGGGTGTTGACTATACAGGTGTGTGGGTGTTGACTATACAGGTGTGTGGGTGTTGACTATACAGGTGTGTAGGTGTTGACTATACAGGTGTGTTGGTGTTGACTATACAGGTGTGTAGGTGTTGACTATACAGGTGTGTAGGTGTTGACTATACAGGTGTGTAGGTGTTGACTATACAGGTGTGAGGGTGTTAACTATACAGATGTGGGGGTGTTGACTATACAGGTGTGTTGGTGTTGACTATACAGGTGTGTAGGTGTTGACTATACAGGTGTGTGGGTGTTGACTATACAGGTGTGTGGGTGTTGACTATACAGGTGTGTGGGTGTTGACTATACAGGTGTGAGGGTGTTGACTATTCAGATGTGTGGGTGTTGACTACACAGGTGTGTTGGTGTTGACTATACAGGTGTGTGGGTGTTGACTGTACAGGTGTGAGGGTGTTGACTATACAGGTGTGTAGGTGTTGACTATACAGGTGTGTGGGTGTTGACTATACAGGTGTGGCGTCTCTGCTGCCATCCTAGCCGCGAGGAGTCAACTGCGGGTAGTTTTTATTCTTCTTCTCCTGCTGCTGCTTCGTGCATCGACGTTAATTGATGGTTCATTGAGAGCTCAGTCGCACACTTTGCACAATAATTAGTCACGAAGGAATGCAGAGACGTTTCTAGAATTCGTGGGACATTTTTGCCAGTATCTAAGATGATGAAAAACATGCAAACAAACATGCTCCGATAATTATTCTTTGGGTCTTTTAGTAAAGCCACGTAGATAGAAAAATAATGATGTTGCAATTATTTTTTATGATTTATTATTATTATTCTATCTACGTGGCTTTACTGAAAGACCCAAAGAATATGAATTACTGCAGTCACGAAAGCTTTAAGTCAAGATTTATGCTCTGATGATTGTAATTGTCCTTAAAACTGATTGGCCTACACCAGAGACAGCCTTCTTCATGGCTTTGCCTCACCACCCGTGACAGATCAGAGACTAGAGGCGGTGACGGGGGTCCCTTTAAATTCTAAAATGAAATTTATCAGAGGATCCCCCTCTTAGGGTTCCACATCTTAGCAGTGGAGCTCCCCCCCCCCCACCCACCTCATCGTCAATGAGGTTTGCAAGTGAAGCAAGCTGTTGGTCTCAGTCCAGTTACGTAAACAAAACAAAAAAAGCCAAATACTGATGATCACTCGAAGTGGTATGAATAACCAATGCCGCTCTGGGAAATATGGGCAAGCGTCGTCACATCGTCAAATCGCATCCTGTTCAAAGCGAACCCAGATTTAACTCTGTCCCGTCATCTTCCGAGGCCGTATTCCGCTGCTGGCGAGAGTTCCAAACGGACATTCACACGTGTGAGTCGGCTCCATCTGACAGAGCGATGGTGATGCAGCAGTGGGATTGAGCGCACGAACACCCGCAGACACGCGGCACGATTGAGTGAATCATCACTAGCGGGCAACGCCGGGAATTGAAGGCGCCACTGCAGCCGTGCTGGACCAGTGCCTTCGTGGGAAGATAGCAGTCGAGTTTGCACTCCTGCGGCCGCCCGCCCACTCCTGCTGGGTCACCCTTTGAACTCGCGTGGCCGCACAGCGTATCAACGCGCCGCGTGTGCCTCCGTAAGGAATGAATAATCCATTAACTCCGCCGTGCCGGCCGGCGGTTGCGCATATCGGAGAGCGAGTGGACTCTGACACCATTCGACGCCTTTAACAAAACGCCCATGGAGGTTGCAAGACAATCCGATCAAGATTGCTGACGGATCGTGCACACATCGGCCAAGGCTGCCAAGATCGCTGTGCATTGTGGAACCATCACAAAGGGTGCGGACCGATGTGCATTGTAATACCACATCACGAAGGCGGCAACTTGGTGGGAACTGGCACGCGAAAGCTCCGTCAGATGCTCATTCTGCACGTTTAACCCGGAAAAGCCGATTCTGCAGTGTCACCACGGTGCCACCCACCCGCCGTGGGCAGCCAGCCGTGTCCATGTGACGGAGGTCGGAAGCACGCAGCTGCGATGCACCCAGCCACTTGCGTTTCATTGCCAATCATTTTATATTCGTCGTCAGCTTCATCGTCTCGCTTCATCGCCACCCTCGTGTGAGCCTCCTCCCTGGTGTTTATCTGCTCAAAGTTTAGAAGCGCTCAGGATTCCGCACGAAAGCGCCAGCGACGCACACGCGACTCGTTAAATGGCCAACGGTGGAGGTGTGGCCCCACGCGTGCTGACGTGCACGCCGTCTCGCACGAGGTAGAGGAGTGGCCACTTTGTGCCACGGTGGCTAGGAGCTGTTAACGACCTCGCCCGGTATACACGAGGTCATGGGTTTCGACCCTGACGCCTGCATATTTGGAGTGTGCATGTCTTTCTCCCCGTGGTCGTGCGGATTTTTCTTGGGGTTTTCCATCCACATTTAGAATGAACGTGCGTTTAGAGTATTTGGCTGCAATGAATGTCCACTTGATAAGCCAGTTCGCTGAAGCTGTCACTTGTGGCCAGGTCGCTTCTGAAAAAGAGCAATATAGCTGAGTGGGCCTTACCTGTGAAAAAAAAGATTCTAGTTTAGTTCTGATCCCTGGGTTTCACCCCCAAAATCCACGAAAAATTACCCCCCCCCCCACTCCATCCCGACAAGCAGCACGCGGCGCTGTTGGACCTCTGTAAGAGAGTGGCTCGATTTCATTAGAGACGATTTTTATTAGAGACGAAAGTAAATCGGCAACCATTGCCCGCACCGTGTGCACGCACGCACGAAACAAAGACACGTACACACGCACACACACAATACGCACACGCGGGCAGTATACCAATGCATGCATACACTCAGCAGGTTCCTTCACAGACAACCGCCACATCACCAGCACCCTCATATATACCCTCTCCTCGCGGCCACGCGACAGGCGGAGATCGGCTACGCCCAGGGCCGGCACATTATTGGACATGCCTGGAAACGCAATGTAACATCGGTTCCCCGCTTAACGTCAAGAGCCCTTTTCCCACGGTTAGGTCACTACATTGCCAGACTGAATATTGTGTTTCGCTCATCTGGCTAGGGTGACACTGCAGTCATTTCTCTGGGTTGAAAACAACAAGTACCAGCGCCTCTTGGGAGGTCAGCAGAAGTGTTCATCCTGTGGAAATACCTTTCCCTGCCATGATAATGTGGATATTTCAGCCCAATCCCAAGGCTCTCGATTGGAAATGAGCACCACGCCTCAGCGCACACTTTGGCAGGGGAGATGCTTTGACTTTTTCTGTCGCGTAAGAATTCGACTTTTCTTTGTTAAATAAAAATAGAGTTTGTGATTACTACTCTATGCAAAAATGGACCCTAGCCAAGTGCTGTGATGAGCACCTTCCGTGGAACGTGCCGGTGGTGCAGCAACTTAAGAGGAAGGGAGCCGTGGAGCACACGCACACAGCAGCCGCGTGTGATGCGCAGGGCAGCAGGCGAGTGCCCGTAGAAGACCGCACGGCTGGAGGATTGCTCGGATCACCTGAGCGGCGTGCTCCCCTCGCTGCGGGGCTTCTTTAGGTGATATTCTTGTGCACGATGGCAGCGCCCGTTCGAGAGCTCGATGCCAATGTCAAGGTCTGCTGCTGGTCACGACGAGAGGGCTTCAGCAGAGACAGTTCGTGTCGTCTTGCTGTTCCTCCTCCTCTGTTGAAGAAGCGCAGACTATGGTGGTTTACTGCACGGTCCATAGTTTGGGATTTCTGAGGGTAATGTGACCTCATCCTTCCTTGAAGAAAAAAAATCCATAAACTATCTCAACATCCCTCCTGAGACGGAATCTGGAGACCACGTGGGGTTTCCTGGATACGCTACCGACACAGTGTATATTGTAACTAAGATGATGATGAGATCTTTAGTGTGGATGCTGACCCTTAATTTAAGTCTGAATCAGATACTAGTCCCAATGTGAAGGACTGTGTCTACTACGCCGATTTCACACCCGCACGCAGCACGTACAGAGACAGCCTCTGGGCGCGGAGTTCTGTCTGATTCGGAGCATTATTCTATATCAGACCTCATGATAGAATCATAGGGGTAGTGAATTAAACACATTTTACGAATATGGCAAAATATCAATAAATTATATATAGAGTGCATAAGTAACATGTACATTGCTTATTCTGTAAATCACAAATCTGTGTAATATGTTCAATAAATGCAAAGCTCGGTCACCGCTTGCTTCCCTCCGATGGCTTCTTCATGTCTCGTTGTGAACTGCAGCTCGCGAGCACGCCCTGGCGTGTGTGCATGTCACCCACGCAGCGCGACAACGCACGCCGCTGACCACGGCACTCCGACCCCACGCCGGCACCTGTGTGCCCAGCCAGTGCCGGATTAAGCTAGTGCGGGGTCTGTATCATATGATGTTATAAAGGGGCCCTAAATAAAATAAAAAGACAAATATTAAAACACAAAGTTTTTTACTTGTATTTTTTCATTTTCTATACAGCCAGATAATACGACAAATCGCTAACCTTAAACACCGAGTCGTTCATAAAAGTTGAAGGCGGTATAGTACTATAGTAATAGAGCAAGTGCAGAATCACTGGACCGGAATTGAAAGCTTGAAAGCATTTAGCGCGGGGCCCTTGAAAGTGCAGGGCGCGTAGCTACTACATACGTAGCTACTTTTTCTACTACGATAATCCAGCACTGTGCCCAGCTGTGGTTTGCCGATGAGTACCAACAGACTGAAAGCAGCGCCGAGTGTGCAATGTTGCACAACTGCCAAATAAAATACCGACTTTATTGATCAGACTCGCCCATTTGTCTGCGAAGTATCGTGGTGGCCACTGCCGTCACCTGACACGATAGAGAGCAAAAGCAGAAGCGGACATCGGAGGGGTGACGACGATCTTGTACCACTCGGTCTCTTGAGTGTGCCGAAAGTTCGCTTCACACCAGGAACATTGACACCCTAAATGTGAACTTCTCACGACAGTCACCGTGATGATTCCAGGTCGCATGATGAACATTTCCCGTTATCCCTGAACCGGTGTCGTTAAACCAATTTGAAGTCGGCATCTCCCCACGCAAATTCACAATTGGACGGCACTCATCCATTTGGGGGCCCTTAGCTAGTGGTGGAAATTCCACATTTCCATAGCAGGAGGCCCATAAATTCGTGTTTAAAATGGGCATTTATATTAAGGACAATTCAATGTTGAGAGTACAGCGACGTTTTCTCACCCTTCACCTCCCATCCATGAACCCTGTCGTGTTATCCACAGACTCCTTGCTTTTAATATAACGGTGCTGGTGAACGGTCAAGGCCGATGGAGCATCTATTCTCCATCAGTGGCACAGATCCGGGTGCCACGTGGGGGACACGGCACGAAACGTAGTTGTAGTCAAGAGGGAAGTAGAGGGGATGATGTCAGCCGTGCCGGGTAAACTTAAAATACCTATAAACTAGTTTCATTTTAACCAGGTAGGCCCCACTGAGCTATGCAGCTCTATTTCAGAAGCGACCTGGCCACAAATGATAGCTCAACGAAGTGGCTTATCATCATGTGGAAATGTATCGCAATAAAATACTATAAGCGCGCGTTTCTAAACGTGGAGGGAACAACAGGAGGAACCGGAGAAAGATCCACGCGAGCACACGGAGAGAGAGAGACGTGCAAAACTCGAAACATACAATAGGCGCCAGGGTCGGGATCGAACCACGGAGGGGGCAGGGCGCCCCGTGCGGCAGGACGACAGGAAATGCGATCGATACCACGGCGAGATGAACGGAGGTGAACGAAATCGTGGGCCAGCCGTCGGTAGAGCAGCCACCGCAGCTGGATCAGTATGGGGTGAGGGAAGGGGGGTAATGGAACCGTGATTAACTACAGAGGACGCAAGGCAGACTCGGCTGGGTCATCAATAAGTGCGATGGCTCTCCAATGTGTTCTCGGGTCGTACCGCGTGTTATTTTTTATTTATTTCGGGCATGATGTCCGACGTTTCACTCCGTGTGCTGGGAGCCTCTTGAGGGACTCAGTTTGTGAAGCTCAAAGCACGAGGAGCGAGAGACGCTGGACAACCGTTGCCAGAAAGGCACCGGTGGAGCTGCGGAGCACAGCTGGTGGTGGTCCGCTTGTGTTTCGATGTTCTACCAAAAGCGTTGTAGATGCAAACGCGTTTGACAAACGGCTCCCAAATGCACGGGATCTGTGAATAATTCCCTCTCCAACATACAGACACCCCCGATTCCCTGAGAATGTGCAGGTAGACTGATGATTAAAAAAAACACAGCCTCAAGGCCGTGGTGCCGTGACACTTATTGTAAACTCAGAATCAAACAGGACATGAGAGTGTTGGAGACGTCATCGGGAGCACGTGGTCGCGGTGTGTGGGCCGCGTGTGACGGGATCGAGGTCGGTCTCCAAGGGGAAAGCCGGCAACACAAGGAGACTGCAGTGCCAGAGGACCGCGTGGACCACCTACAAGGTCTCCTCTGACGACGAAGCGGGCACGAGGAATGGTGGCGTCAAGGGCATTGGCTACGACGGCTTTGTGACGTTGCTGCCCGACATCGTCAGGTGAGACGAGTCAACGTCAGTCAGTCAGTCAGCGCACTGCTATTGGCTATCCACGGCGCAACCAAACATCGCCGTGGACTGCCTGCGTGGGGCACCGCGACTGGGTCACTCGTGGGCCACTCGCAGCCCAGTGGCCCCACGTGGCCGCAAGTCTGAGCGGACGGGCCCGGCCAGTGAGTGACTCAGCGCAGGCCGTCCGTGTCCACTGACCCGCTCGCTCACGCCAACGAACCCTCCCTCACCCCGTCATTACCCGCGTGTGTGTGCGTGCGTGTGTGTGCGTGCGTGTGTGTGCGTGCGTGCGTGTGCGTGCGTGCGTGCGTGTGTGTGCGTGTGTGTGCGTGCGTGCGTGTGTGTGCGTGCGTGTGCGTGCGTGCGCCTTGCCGGTAACTGTTTACGGAGCGTGCTGGACACGCGCCCCCCTCTCACACTCTATAATAGTGCAAGACGGGCAGCTTGCCGATGCGTCGTTGATACAAATATAGTTGTGCTCTTGTGTGCGCGCGAGACACGCGGCGAGTGCCAGGGAGGTGAAGCCTGTGGGCACAGATCGCCACCCTGTGCCATGGCACGCCCCGTGCGCGCGCGCGTCTCAAGCATATACTACAGTGGCCATGTCAGGCGATGTGAACGAGGGTTATGTCTAACGTGAGGCTACAGTGAGCGGAGAGTCAGGGATGGAGTTAAAGAGACGTGGAGAGACGGGCACCTCTCGGGACACGCCGCGGGGCGAGCGCGAGCTGCATGCACCGCCCGACGTGAAGGGGAGCCAGGCGCTGCCCGCGCCCTCCACAGCTCCTGGGTAAGCAGCACGGACGGCAGGGATAGACCGCGGCACAACACAGCGGGGTTGTCTGGTGGCGAACTTTGGCCAAGGACTGTTGTTGACTTAGGGAGAAAGGAATTGGGTGGAGCCTTCTCCTTCGGAAATGTCAACAAGACAGACCTCGCCACGCCGCAGTGTTACAGGCGCAGCGAGTGGGACACGGCGCAGGGTGAAGGGGACGTGCGCACATCGCGAAACAAGGCCACGTGGCCACGGGGCCACGTGGCCACGGGGCACAAAGTCGAGAGGGACGTTTTGAGGTGCACAAAAAAGACTTGAAGACGCCAAAGTTATGTTTCCATAAAACAAGACGTGCTTGTGTTAGCTACAGCCAATATTTAGTCATTACCACACAACCGTGCCTAATTTAATATCATTCTGTCACATACCCCAACACTGGCACTTGATCATTCAGACCGTGGTAAAACATGTACATTTATTCAGTGCGACGTCTTATCGATGAGCTTTGGGCCATCAACACTGGCTCACTGATTATATCCAACATCGAACCAAAATCGGACTTGGCATGTACAGAATACGATTCCAATGTAACGCCAGAGGGCAACGTTGACGCTAACCCAGGAACATGAATCAATCTCAGGACGTGCTTGGCAGTCTGTGCCCAAGCACAGAGAGCCGTGTTGGGGATGGGAACCATTCTGCTGGTGTGTGCAAGTCAACGCGACAACGCTTGCATTCCAAAACCCATTTTACACACATAACACAAAACGTTCGTTTGTAACTGTTATTTCGCTATTGTCTAAATCGAATTTCTGCGCGCACTTTTTTAAGCCAATATTGTCGCGGGTATATTTCGCGTTTATGGAAACATAATGGGAAGTGAAATTTAACACAGAAGCAGTTTGTTTCCATGATAAAAAAATGAAAATCCCACGTGACCATGCCGCATCACGGAGGCCATCGCCACAAGTCGGACGCGCCCACACGAGGAACACCGCGACCCCGATGAGGTATACAGCCGGGTCTCAACATGCTCACCCCTAGCAGCAGCACCCACATCGATCGGCGAGGTCGTGGCACTGCGGCGCGTGCGTGCCGCCACACACAAACAACAACTCTCGAATTCAAACGACGCCCCCCGAGCGCTTTCCCGCCGAAGCGGCGGCGTGAACGACCGGCAACGCGCGAACCGAACCGTGTTGACCAGCGGCGTCTACAACCTCCTCCGCCTCAGCCACGCTGCGGCCGAGCCGCGAGAGGAAAGGCCGGCGCCTAACGAGTCCGGTCCGGACCTGGCACGGAAATCAGCCGGTGGAAAACCACCCGTGCCGTGGAGGTCCCCGTGCTGGCTGGGATCGCACGCGGCGCAGGCGGCGGAGGCGTTCCACCCGGTGTGGTGCCATGATGCCACAGGATGTCAGGGCCACCGGCAAATGTAACACACACACACCGCCTAGCTTGGTGGATGAGCTCGATTCGTAATCGACTAGGCTATAGGTCATTACATAGCAATCGATCAATCGATTTAATTGGGAATAAATCATCTTTAGCATCTTCATAGTGCCGCTCGTCCTCAGGCTCCGAAGGGCTCCGCACAATTACAGCGCTGCCATGCAATGGTAATTAGATTCAGTAAAAGAGAAATCAAAATCTCCACACTACAAGAAAAAAATAGAATCTCACAAAATGTCAATTACAGTGTTCAGGTCTATTCTGCTTTGTCCAAATCTAAACACGCAGACTGGACCATTGCTTTACAGTCAACTAATGAGCGAGACCGAAATTATTACACTGTAAATGGTATCAGTAGCTTCATTATTATCTTTTTCATCCAAACCTATGCAGAAAACGTCTGTCCTTTCCTATGTCTTTAGTAAAAGTTTAAATACATATTTGTTCGGCAAGGAAATGAGACATACTGCAAGACGGCATCTCATCTGGGCCTGGGCAAGGAGGAGATGTCTAGTTTGAGTATCACCAGTGTGTGAGACACGACACGGAAGTCTACAACCACAGTACGCACTACAGTATGCGCACAATAATTACTCACTTCAGTGCATGCCGACCGCGATTGGTTAAAAGTTTAAGTGAACAAATAATTAAATACAAAGTGCACTCCGCCCTCGCCGAGAAGGCTGGTGGCGGCGGCGATGCCCATTAGTGACGGGCACCACAGTGCCAACGGGGATCAGACGATCGTCCCAGTGCCGTCGTGAAGACGGGGGAGGGGTTCCACTGTGTCCCAGGGGTAGCACTGCGCCCCATCTCCCTGCCTCGGCAGCAAAAAAACACTCGATCATCCCCTCCAGCCGGAGCTCATCGCCCGTGGAATCCAAAGCCAGCAGCATCTTGGAAGATTCCAGGTCGAGCTGGGAATGCCTTGGGAGCCCTTCAAGATGACTCTCGATGGAATATTATCTGAACTGCAAGACGCACGCTTTCTGTAATTCATTAATGAATGGAAAGCCCAGACTTGAAGAAGCTTTGTTGCAATATCTCACGTGCAAGATGCAAACCAGTGGACATTTTTTCTTAAGGACTCCCAGGCCCGAGGCTTTGTTGAAACGGGAGCCCGCATCCTGCACGCGTTGTTGAGAAGAGACGATGGGCCATGAAAACCGTTTGCCAGGCTACAAGTCCACGGAAGCGAGAGCCGGGGTTGGCCGTCACGGTGCCGGAAACCGACCTCCACCGGGGAGACGCATGGGGTTAAAGGGAAGCCCAGGCAAAGGGACTCGTTACTCGAATAGGATCCAGACTTTTAATCAATTAATTAATTCACCATCAATGTGGAGCACAGAGCCACAAGCTAGAAGCCACATCGTGGAAAACGGGGCCCGGGCTTGCGCCTCGCGGTGTGAGAGCAGAGACTGGACTCGAAGACTTGAGGAGGCACCACCGAACCGAGAGGTGGGCACGAGATAAGAGAAACGGTGACATCGGTCTCCCCCACAGCAGCTCGGCAGGCACATCGCGTGACACGGACTCCAAGGGGGGGAGCGCTGCTCAAGAGAAACGACCGTTGAGAGACGGTCGGCCGCCCGGCTCAGTCCTCCTTCTCGCGGGTCCACTTGATCATGGTCTCGGGCGAGCGGTAAAGGAAGATGAGCTTGGCGTAGAGGTCCTCCTCCAGCTGCAGCTCGCCCGTCTCGCGCACCAGGAAGATGTCGGTGCACAGCTTGAGTGCGCGGTCCACGTTGGGCAGCTCCTCGAACATGATGGAGTGCGAGATGCCGCTGAAGAACTCGCGCACGAACTTGCCCACGACCAGCACCACGGAGGCGTACAGGCCCACGATGCTACGGGGGGTTGGGTGAGCCGTCGTCGCCGGAAGGGGTGAGGAGTCGTGAAACATATACGGGGGGTTGGGTGAGCCGTCGTCGCCGGAAGGGGTGAGGAGTCGTGAAACATATACGGGGGGTTGGGTGAGCCGTCGTCGCCGGAAGGGGTGAGGAGTCGTGAAACATATACGGGGGGTTGGGTGAGCCGTCGTCGCCGGAAGGGGTGAGGAGTCGTGAAACATATACGGGGGGTTGGGTGAGCCGTCGTCGCCGGAAGGGGTGAGGAGTCGTGAACATATACGGGGGGTTGGGTGAGCCGTCGTCGCCGGAAGGGGTGAGGAGTCCGTGAAACATATACGGGGGGTTGGGTGAGCCGTCGTCGCCGGAAGGGGTGAGGAGTCGTGAAACATATACGGGGGGTTGGGTGAGCCGTCGTCGCCGGAAGGGGTGAGGAGTCGTGAAACATATACGGGGGGTTGGGTGAGCCGTCGTCGCCGGAAGGGGTGAGGAGTCGTGAAACATATACGGGGGGTTGGGTGAGCCGTCGTCGCCGAAGGGGTGAGGAGTCGTGAAACATATACGGGGGGTTGGGTGAGCCTCGTCGCCGGAAGGGGTAGGTCGTGAAACATATACGGGGGTTGGGTGAGCCGTCGTCGCCGGAAGGGGTGAGGAGTCGTGAAACATATACGGGGGGTTGGGTGAGCCGTCGTCGCCGGAAGGGGTGAGGAGTCGTGAAACATATACGGGGGGTTGGGTGAGCCGTCGTCGCCGGAAGGGGTGAGGAGTCGTGAAACATATACGGGGGGTTGGGTGAGCCGTCGTCGCCGGAAGGGGTGAGGAGTCGTGAAACATATACGGGGGGTTGGGTGAGCCGTCGTCGCCGGAAGGGGTGAGGAGTCGTGAAACATATACGGGGGGTTGGGTGAGCCGTCGTCGCCGGAAGGGGTGAGGAGTCGTGAAACATATACGGGGGGTTGGGTGAGCCGTCGTCGCCGGAAGGGGTGAGGAGTCGTGAAACATATACGGGGGGTTGGGTGAGCCGTCGTCGCCGGAAGGGGTGAGGAGTCGTGAAACATATACGGGGGGTTGGGTGAGCCGTCGTCGCCGGAAGGGGTGAGGAGTCGTGAAACATATACGGGGGGTTGGGTGAGCCGTCGTCGCCGGAAGGGGTGGAGGAGTCGTGAAACATATACGGGGGGTTGGGTGAGCCGTCGTCGCCGGAAGGGGTGAGGAGGTCGTGAAACATATACGGGGGGTTGGGTGAGCCGTCGTCGCCGGAAGGGGTGAGGAGTCGTGAAACATATACGGGGGGTTGGGTGAGCCGTAGCGTCGCCGGAAGGGGTGAGGGGTCGTGAAACAGATACGAGGGGGTTGGGTGAGCCGTCGTCGCCGGAAGGGGTGAGGAGTCGTGAAACATATACGGTGGGGTTGGGTGAGCCGTACGTCGCCGGAAGGGGTGAGGAGTCGTGAAACATATACGGGGGGTTGGGTGAGCCGTCGTCGCCGGAAGGGGTGAGGAGTCGTGAAACATATACGGGGGTTGGGTGAGCCGTCGTCGCCGGAAGGGGTGGAGGAGTCGTGAAACATATACGGGGGGTTTGGGTGAGCCGTCGTCGCCGGAAGGGGTGAGGAGTCGTGAAACATATACGGGGGGTTGGGTGAGCCGTCGTCGCCGGAAGGGGTGAGGAGTCGTGAAACATATACGGGGGGTTGGGTGAGCCGTCGTCGCCGGAAGGGGTGAGGAGTCGTGAAACATATACGGGGGGGGGGGGGGGGGGAGCAGCGGAGGGGGGGAAACAAAGGTTGAGGTAAGGGGTCAGGTGAGAGGCTGAGCCGTGTATGTGATGACATAGGCGTGGTACGGTCATCTCTCAGAGGTGAATAGATTCATGAGATGGAATCTTTACTACTTCATTTGCTTCTTAAGAAAAGCATTTCCTGTAACATTCGCCCACTGTATATTTTCTGTTATCAGGCAGCAGCCTCAACGATTAAGAGGACTTTGCACTTAGGTTAAGCCCAGTGATCCCAGACGGTGACAGACAGTAGCAGACACTCCGACTCCATACTTGTGAGCTCCGTTCCGTGCCGGAAGCCCAGCAACTAAGCACCCATATCATGCATCACGTGACTTCTCTGCCTCAATTACATTTTTATTCAAGCTTTTCTCACTTTTTCTCAGAGGGAAATGCTATATCCTGCTTAGACAAACATAAAGAAAGTTATTGAGATCATTTAATTTTGTCTAATCAGAGCCCGGTCTGTTGGTGCCTGTGTACAGCGGCCGTGACCCGCAAGTAGCAAGGCTTGCGAGTCACAAACGCCGGTGAAGGGGTCAAACCAGAGCCCTCCGTCCCACTGTGGGACTTCAACAGATAGTGGCCTCCCGCCATCAACAGCTCGCCCCGCGAGCAGCGCCGGCGCGCGGCGCAAGCGGTGCCGAGGAGCAGACGCCGGCGCCTCCTTCGTACCCGTAGCCCGCCAGGAAGCCCAGGCTGGGAGGGCTGACGCGGTCGCTGAACACGATGATGCGGATGTCGTCGCAGCGCCTGCCGGGGCAGTCGCTGCGCAGCTGCCGCAGGCTCCACCACTCGGCGTGGCTGCCGCCCGCCGGGCCGCCCTGCCTCAGCACCAGCTCCACGTCGGAGTAGCTGCGCTCGCCCTCTGGGCGGGGTGGAGGGATGGGGGTGGCGGAACGCCGTGGGATGTATGACAACGGCTCCAGCGAGAGCGGGGAGGTTTCTCGGCCTCGTGGCTTTCACTTAACTTAGGAAAACACGACTTGTTGCTTAATTCCACCGAGCCAAGTGCCTGCGGCTATGATTGGATGATTGTCTCATCGCAGAGGCGCCACGGTGGCAAGATGTTAACTACCTCGCCTGGTATGCAGGAGGTTGTGGGTTCTCCCCAGACTGATGCCTGCTGCTGTATATTTGGAGTCTGCGTCTCTCTCTTATCATCATCACGGTGGCTAGATGTTAACTACCTCGCCTGGTATGCAGGAGGTCGTGGGTTCCTCCCCAGACTGATGCCTGCTGCTGTATATTTGGAGTTTATATGTTCTCCCTGAGTCCTCCGTTTTTTTTCCTCCACATTTAGAAACGTGTATTTAGAGTATTTGGCTGCTATACATTTTTTTGGTTGGCTTGGCAGCAAGGCTTCTGATCGTATTGGATGATGAAGTCACAAATATTTCCCTGGTGCATACAAACCGTGGTGCAAGCAGGGTGGTTTTGATGGCCAGTTTTTTTTAAATGACAAATTGCCGAAGGCTGCCATGCGACAGTCCTTCATGAGAGATGCAGGACAGGTAGTGGGGGGTCCAGGTGTGAGGCCTGGGCACGAGGGCTCGTGGGAGTCACCTGGCAGCATCTGTCGCACGGGTGTTGAGTCCGGGCCACCGGGCGCTTTCAGGTACGGAGGGAAAAGGTTCTTGATCAGCCTGCACACACACGAAGCAAACAAAGACAAAGATTCCCCACATAGCCTTTAACAGACTGTTAGGGCAAGTGCTGTTAGCGAGTATCTATGAATGCCAGCACGGCACACGAGGGGGTGGGTGCCCAACACCACGCCTGACCACCTTTGTATCCCCAGTGGGGATGATTATACACCACACAAGGTGCTCATTTGAGGTCCAGGACCTATTCAAATAATCGTCACCGATGTTGGCCGTGAGCGAGAATGGAACTCGGGCTGCCGGGTTTGTAGCACAGCGTAGCGCTGAGTGTGAACCACGTGTCCAATGCACTGGCACACACACACTTATACTTGACTGTTTGTGATTCACTTAGGCAAACATTATTGCTGATACATGTTTGTTTATTTACCTTTTAAGAAATATCGGTTTAAAGCTTAAAGGGTTAAGGTCTTTAAGGCAATAAAACAGTTGTGTTAAAATGTTAACACACCAAACAGAAACCTTTTGCAAGAAATCCTGTCTGCATTAACCACAGATACTTGTGAACATGCAAACAAAAACACGCTCTGGTAGTATAAGATGCATTGTCTTTGAAACTGATTGGTCCCCACCAGAGACAGCTTTCTTTAGAGCCTTGTCTCAAAGTGTTAGACCAGAGAATGCCAAAAAGGGACCAGCACAAAGACAATGCCACCATCAGGGCATTTATATCTCAGGTGAGGTTTTATTTGAAATGTAATATCAATGCCACTCAAGGGGGTATAAAAAGATTGTACAAACAAATTTAAAGATTAAAAATAATGTAAAATACCGAATGCCAAAAATACACTCAAAGGGAAGCAATTATGAAGTAGTGAGTCTTATATTCCCTCGTGAACACACGGAGACTCGGAGCACACTGAACTGCAGGTATCCAGTAGCGATTATAGGGGTCGAGAGGAGGTGGGAAGGGAGGATAGACGATGGAATGGTAGAATGATGGTGGTGATGCTGAGGTGGAGCGGGAGCGTAGTGTGAAAGGAGGTTGATGTGCAGTAGAGGGAGGAAAGTACATGAACTCCTCTACTTACGAACATTCGACTTACAAACTTTCAGAGATAGGAACAAACCTGTCCGTATGTCCGATTGCCAGTTCGGACCGAGAGTCGTAAGTTCAACAGCCGCGCAAACGATGGCGGTGGTTGTTCGGTGTCATTACCCAGAATTCCCAACATTCCTGCCTGGGCCACCACAATTGTCTGTTGTTGTGTTGTTGCTGTGCGGTTCACTACGACGTTCTCTCTGATTTTCACAAACATTATCAACCCCCATCATGTCTCAGAACCAGTGGCATCTACATCTACAGAACGTGAAGAACCAGTGCCATCTATATCTACAGAACGTGAAGAACCAGTGGCATCTATATCTACAGAACGTGAAGAACCAGTGGCATCTACATCTACAGAACATGAAGAATCAGTGGCATCTACATCTGCAGAACATGAATATGAAGAACCAGTGGCATCTACATCTGCAGAACATGAAGATGAGAACCAGTGGCATCTACATCTGCAGAACATGAAGATGAAGAACCAATGGCATCTACATCTGCAGAACATGAACCAGTGAGTAGTTCCGGGTGCAGAATGAATGGTGCAGGGTGCAGGCCATACACAGCGCTGTGCGTGTTGCTGTCCTGCAGCATGGCAGCGATCTGTGCGCGTGCCGGGTGAGTGGCGTTCATCTCAATGGTGTGCTTCTCGCGCGACACCTCCGACTTCCCCCCCATCTTCGGGTCACTGCGGACAAATGGGGACACGGGCGAGATGCGGGGACACGGACATCCAACCGTATCACGGGCGCACGCTTCAGTTCGTCGATTAAAATGCCGTTTGCCGCTCGGCTTGGCATGGTGAGGCGAGGCGTGGTACGGTCGAGTGTGGTCGGTGAGCCACGGTGTAGTATAGCATGCTAAGGTATGGTGCCACGGGTATGGCATGATTTGGCATGTCATGGTTCGGTGTGGTATGGCCGGGAAGAGTGCAATGATACAGCGACGTGCAGCGAAGCATATTACGTACGTATGTTTAACTTCTTTCGCACCAAACGTAACCAACCGCGCTATTTCGAGGTGCTATTCGGAGGTGCGTTAGAGCGCATGCGGTGTGATGGGCACGGGGTGCCTTGGCACGGTCAAGTGTGGCTTGGCGTGGCACGGCAGGGCCTGAGGCAGTGACGTGCGGAGTGAGGGGCGCGCGATGATGGCGCGGCGTGTGGAGTGCCCACCGCTGTATTTTCCAGTAGAAGCGCAAGGTGATGCCGGACGCGTTGCTAAGCAGTTCCTGGATGAGTTTGTTGCGGCTGGGGGGGCTGATCCCCCACACGGCCGTCGAGTTCCCGGCCAGTCGCGCCGTCGTGATGTCCTCTGCCGAGTAGACGGTGATGAACTGCATCGCCGACTGCGCCGGGTAAACCACGCCGCAGTTAGAGCGCTCACCTCACGCTCGGGACGCAGGTTCACATCCGCCCGGCCCATCGTCCCTTCGGGGGCTTTATAGAGTATGAATTTATGGATAGACATCACCATCGTCATCGGTTTCATATTAATAACGCACCTCCTGTGCAGTAGATCTCAAGGCGCCGTGCCACAGAGGACCCCCAGCGGCAGCTGTCCCTACGTAGCACAAAGTGAAGGCGGCACTGGCCGGCAAGTGCGCATTAGCCTGCTAGCAGGGGACGATGTGTTTCTGCGTGGATTCCCGATTTAGTAATTTACAAGTATTGATAAAATTTTGACCAACACAGGCTATATAATGTCACGGGATCATTAACGTACGCTGTGCAGCAGACGGCGCGAGTGTGATGGTGAACACACAGGCCGCAGTATTAACCAGGGAGGCCGCAGTATTAACCAGGGAGGCCTCGGGGCTCAACCGCGAACCTCTGCAACGAGCGGCAAAATGCACTCGAGGTCGGCCACGCCATTGGCTCACAGCAGTGGTCATGCCATGGATGGACCGATCCCCACGAGGGAATGTGGAATTTCCGCCACTGGATCGGGACCAAACCGGGAGGCGAGTGCTGCCTGGTTGCTCGTTTCTAGAGGGAGACACTTGGACGACATCCTCGAGGGGCAGCTGGCAAACTTATGGGCACAATGGCCACGTGAAAGCCATTAAAGCAGCACCTCTGATAATCTGGGTTTGAATCCTAGACGGGGCCTGCACGATGAGGCCCGCAGGGAGAGGCTGGGTGTGCCCTACCGCTTGGTTTCCGAATGTGTTGGTGAGTTTCTTGTATTCCGTCTCGGAGAAGCGAACCAGGGACTGCTGCTGGGCACTCATCATGTACAGCGGCTGTGAGAGAGACACAGAGCGACGCAGAGAGAGATGTGGGCACTCATCATGTACAGCGGCTGTGAGATACAGCGACTGTGAGATGCAGACAGAGACACGGGAAGTGTGGGAAGCAGGGGGCACATTTTACATTTATTCAAAAACTTATAAAGGGGAAAGATGACCCTTTAACATGGTAGTTTCAGCGACAGGCATTACGAATCACATTGTGTGTCCCGATGATCCTACAATACAAATAATCATCATAATGCAAAGTGATGTTACGTTCAAACGTATATCCAGCAAACTAAGTATAACATACCGTTTTTATGTGTGTATGTTGAACTGCTTTCGCACCAATCTCACTAATCGGAGGTGCGGTGTACAGTAAACAAAAAGCCTCTCATGTCGCTGGTTATCGCAGTTACCGCCACAGCGGCGTTCCAAGAGGTCGCAGGTTCTACCTGCCGGCGGGGCCATTGAAACGTTGCGGATTTCTGAACCCCCCCCCCACCCACCTCTGTCCACCGAGCAGTGCTACTGGGTCCACCACAGTGAGTGCATCTGCAGGTCGCGTGCGGTGGGGTAAAGTGTGGGTGTGTTCCCATCGCTTTTGAGACGTCCGGCCAATGTGAAAAATGATCGGACAAAATACGGCCTTCCGGAGCTCCCTCGAGAGTGGGAGGGCCTTCTGCCAGCGTGGCGCGAGTGAGCCACTGGGAGCTGTGCACTTTTAAATCATCACAGAGATTTAAAACTAATTTCTGTAAAACTGATTTTCGTGTTTAGTTTGTTGTCCTTGCCCCGCAACTCGGATTAGCGCGGTTTGCGAAATACGGTGCGTGAAAGAAGTTCAACATACACACCCACATACATGCGAGAATTAACAGGGCTGCATCTTAAACCTTGACATTGACGGCGTCGCGAACGCAAACCACCCCCCCCCCCATGCCGTCAGGCGGCCACCGCCCCCTCCCCCGCACCCAACTCCACCTCGTATCCGCCGAGAGAGAGCGACACGGAGACGTCGATGGGCGGGTTCACGACCCCGGCCACCGACTTGACGAGCGACATGAAGAGCAGCGGGAACCACACGATGCAGATGAGCAGGAAGACCATCATGCCGCCCATGCCGTACTTCACCATCTTCTTCTTCTTTTGCCCGCGCGGCTGGGGGTACCTCTGCGAGCCCGGGGGGTAAAGAGCAGAGCGGAGCGTGCACGGCAGGGCTCGCACCAATGGCCACATCCGAGCGCGCACGAAACATTTTGATCGGTTCACGTTCCTTTAATTACTATAATTTTGAATTGTTTTGTTTCACACAAATGTCAGATAGAAGAGTAAATTCCGTGTTTTGTACTTAGTCTGTTGTCCTTCCCCCCAGTGCGAAAGAAGTTCAACATACGCACAGTATGTGCGGAACTCTCACAGATAGCAGTGTGACATCACATCATGCCTGATGACAGCCCCTGCAACACGATGCCATAGAACTTGCTCGAGTGCCTTCAGCGGGCACCTGATCCACATTAAGTGGTGGAACTTTCTTTGTCAACCCCGCAAGGAGTGTCTGCCACGTGGCCACTCCGAACTAAGGATATATAACCGCAATATGCCAACGAGGGCCAAACAACGACTTGTGACTGGGACGGATATTTTGGGCAGTCATTGGCGACCGGGGCGAGGCCGTGGACCGGAGGGGCCGCTGCGATCGCGTGTGGCTCAATCCCCTGACATCAGCACGGGGCTCGCTATACCCTATCGTAACAAAGATCAGACTTTCCCAGTCTAAAAGTCCATTTTCCATTCTGCATTATGTTTCATCTGCCACCAAAAGAGTTGCATCAGTACTGCAATATTTACAATGTTATACAATGTTGAGGAAATACATATTTTAATCAACGAAAGTAACGTCCAACAATGGAAGAGCGAGGGGTGGCCCCTCCCCCCGACCCTGTACCGCGAACGGTGGACCGGCCGATGTAATCGGCGACCCTTGGCCACGTCACGACTAGCCGCTGGCGGGGCCAAGCGAGCCCATTCCGCACGACCCCTGCACGGCCACGGTGCGCTGCGCCCCACCTTCTCGGACTCGCGCCAGCACTTGAGAATGAAGGTGTTGGCATAGATGTCCTCGATGCAGATCCAGCTGGAGAGGCTGAGCGTGGTGTCCGTCCACACCCAGTCCATGATAGCGCGCAGCTCGATCAGGAAGGGTACCAGACGGAACCTGCTCACGTACGCACGAGGGAGCGGGCGGGGGAGCGCGTCGACGCTTCCTCCGTGGGTTGCCGCCATCGCGCTGTGCGGCTCTCCGACGCGCGTTGTGGGATCGGGCGGCGCGTCGTTCAGAACGATGTCCGACATTTCGCTTCTACGCGCCCAGGAGCCTCTCCAACAACCGGAATGAAGAAGCTCCCGGCGCGTGGAGAAAAACCGCACGTGACATCGTGCCGAACGGCGCGGCGTACGAGCTGATTGAGGATTTTTACGTCTAGATTGAAAACTAATTTCTTACAAACTACTTTTTATGTTTAGTTTATTGTCATTTCCCCGTACCTCCGATTAGCAGGCTTGGCTACGTACGGTGTGAAAGAAGTTCAACGTACGTACATACACCGGGGAGCCAACGTTGATGCTCCCCACTTCCCTCCAGCATCTGTTAGATTGTTTCCTAATCCAGAAAGGCCATAAGTATTATAAAGTATGGGGGGGATGATGTTGTTATTGCTTTGGGGTTTAGTGATAAGACATTTGCACCGGGGTGGTAAAATTATTTAAGCAATAAATGTGGCTATCACCTGCAAGGAGGTTCTTTGGTTCCAAAAATATCCAAGCCCTGCCCCCACTGCAGGCCGTACCAACGAACAAAACGTTTACCTAGGCCATGGTCTCACTGGGACGTGGCCTCACGGGGTCGTGGCCTCACGGGGTCGTGGCCTCACGGGGTCGTGGCCTCACGGGGTCGTGGCCTCACGGGGTCGTGGCCTCACGGGGTCGTGGCCTCACGGGGTCGTGGCCTCACGGGGTCGTGGCCTCACGGGGTCGTGGCCTCACGGGGTCGTGGCCTTACGGGGCCGTGGCCTTACGGGGTCGTGGCCTCACGGGGTCGTGGCCTCACGGGGTCGCCGCGCTCGACTGGTGGCTAGACGGCTTGTGTTAGTAGGGTCAAGTGCTGCCATTCAACGCCAGGCTCAGGGTTGAGGGCTTATTGTGTCGATGAGGATTAAGGAGACCGGTGAACAGTTAGGTAACAGAAAAAATATAGAGGTGGACCCCTGCAATTCCTTGCTCAAGCCATGGCTGGCTGAAGGAACTCCACCAGAGGGAGCTCTAGAGAGCCACTCAAGAAGTTATTTGGTCTACTCTTACACGCTGCTCAGGCATTTTGTAAGAGGTGGAAGTTCCTAAAGTTCTTCCCCGCTCCTACTTGACATCTGCGAAAAAGAGCTTTACAGCTCCTCGGATTCCTTCTGCAGTATAAATACTGATTATGATTACACCACCACATGGAACCTGGGGAACCTACTCACACTGCTGGGTAGACAGAGACAGTGGTGGGGGGAGGGGGGGGCGGTGGATTTAAGAAACTTGCTCCGATGTTTCAACTCCCACGTCAGGAGACCAAACCGGTGACCTCCACATTGCCGGCGCGCTGACCATCACGCCACGGCAGCATCCCGGTGAAAAGGCATGAGGTTGTTGGATGCTACGTCGAACCGAGTCGAGTTCTCAAATTTAGTACAAAGAGTTTGGCCTAGGGCCAGACTTCCTCGGGGTGGTCAAGGGACGTGGAGGGTAGCTGGGCGCTGGGAGGCAGTGATTGAAGCGCTCACCCCTGGAACAGAAAGAGGTTCATGTAGTTGTATTTCTTGGTGAGGAAGTTGCCCAGGATGCGGGTCGGGTAGCCGCAGCGGATCTGGTAGGCGGACAGCCCGAAGTACACGCACTTCACAAAGTACCACAGCTGGGCCACTGTGTTCAGGTTGAACTTCCTGCATGCCAGATGCGCAAACAAAACACAAAGACAAAAGCAAAGATCCCCCCCCCCATTTTGCCGTATGGACCGTCGGGACATGCGCTATTAGCCAAGACCTACTGTAGCCGGGTACCAGTGGCCACACTGCACGTGGCAGCAGCAAGGGTTGGTGGATCACGCACAGATGTCGTGAAACTCCCCTTCTCGTCGCGAGAATGTGGTACGGCTAAAACGTGAACTCCACCTGTTCTGTCTGCATGGGATACAGTGTTGCCAACTCGCTCGCCTGGGTTTTATTTGGGTGCTCCGGTTTCCTCCCACGTGTGAACACCCATGAATTGGTCGATAACGCATTCATACGTAGAGGACTGCACAGCTTCGGGGGGGGGGGGGGGAGAGGGGCATTTGGTTCCTCCTCGTGCCTCCGAGTCGCTCTCTCTCCGAGAGGGAGCGGATTACGTGCTAACTCTTACAAGCTGAAATCACTGCTATTATTGTTGTATAAGACTGGCATGGAACGCGAGGGTGTGTTTGGGCCAACACCGCACTCTCCAACCTTTGTCTCCCCAGTGCAGATTATTTTTTAATATATGGCACCAGGTACTTGTTTTAAGACTGAGTTGATCTAGAGGAGGCCCAGGACCAGTCCAGATAATTGCCTCTGTTGTTCGCCGTGGTCAGGATGAATTGAACTCCGGTTGCTGGATTTGTCACGTGGTGTGCTAACCACTATGTCTGTCCATTTCTACACAGAAAAACCCACAGAGTTGTACAAAAGTGAACAAGGCCCGGAGTTGGGCCCGTACTTGAAAATTGTTACGCAAGGATGTTACGCTGCCTAGAGAACCTGCACACAGAGTTAATATGCGAGCCAAGGGCAATTGCGTTCAGGGTTTTGAGTATTGTGGAGCGCTAATTTAAAGGCTGTTGTGCAATGTTTAAAGGTTGACAATTGTTGTATCGGGTTAAGAGTTATCTTGTGAAAGAGGTTCAAGGTTGAGGGGTGCTGTTATGTACAGATGTCACAGGTTGAAATAACAACTAATCTAATCTGTTGACAGGGGTGCACAAAGACAAAGATCCCCCGTGTTGCCTACACAGACTGTAGAGGCAAGTGCTGTGAGCGAGCACTGATTAAGGCTGACATGGGGGGGGGGGGGGGGTTGCCAGCACCACGCCCGGCTGTCTATGCCTCCGCTATGCTAATGTTTACAGCCCGCACCAGGTACCCATTTAAGGCTGAATCGACATAGGGGTGACCCAGAACCGGTTGTGATATTCGTTGCTCGCATTAGCCGTAAGTGTGACTTGAACTCAGGCCGCAGGGTCCGAAGCGCAGCGCGCCAGCCACAGACACAACACGCACAGCACTCGCCGCCCACCTTGGTGATTAGCGACTGCCCTGACACAGCAACAATGTGCAGGGGGGGGGTAACGGGTTCAGGAAACAGCTGCCGTAAGGAACGGCAACATACTCGAAGAGTTGGCCAACTGCACATTTGTGAACTATGAACTAGCTGATGAAGAATTACTGGTGAAGAGTTGCTGATGAAGAGTTGCTGATGAAGAGTTGCTGATGATGCTCGGAGAGCCTGAGTCGTTGCGTCGCAATCATTTCAATGTTTGCCGATCCTCGTGTGGGGGTAGGGGCTGGGGCTGGGGTAGACATGAGGATACGGCTCAAGGATGTGGGGCTGTTGTCCATGAGTGAAAGGCATTCAAACGAACTCCACACTGTTGTGGCCGCTGTGTAGAGTTCACGAACACGTCCGTTGTGTAGCGCGAGTCCCGGGGTTGCAGGAGGAGGGATGGACTCGGGATCACAGGGCTTAAGGTCGCCACTTGTGTGCTGCTTTTGCCAGGATCTTCTGCGACTCGAGGCGGCTGTCCTGGTCATCCTCGAAGTCTTTCCAGGACACGAAGAGCCTCGGGTTGCGTAATAATCCACCGCTCAAGGCAAGGCGTTTACGCCGCGTAGCTGTCCCACTTCCAGTAGTCGGAGGCATTCCCCTTTAATTTGTTTTAACCTCAGGGGTAGCGACCCCATTGAGGATCGAGGTTTTGGTTGTTGTGGTGGTGGTGGAAGTGGTGGTGGGGGTTCCAACTTGGCACAGTAGGGGGCACCGGTGGTGTGTCCACCAATCATCTCAGTCAATCCATGGCACCTTGGTCTGCCAGCGAGCCTTTCACACTTCACGTGGCATCAGCGTGCACCTGGCCTGGCACATGATGGGTAATATTGGTGGTGGTGGTGGAAGAAGTGGTGGTGGTTGTGGAGGAGGAGGTGGTGATGGTAGTGGAGGCAGTGGTGGAGGTAGTGGTGGAGGTGGTGGAGATAGTGGTGGTAGTGGTGGAGGTAGTGGTGAAGGTGGTGGAGGTAGTGGTAGTGGTGGTAGTGGTGGAGAAAGTGGTGGTGGTAGTGGTGGAGGTAGTGGTAGTGGTGGAGGTAGTGGTGGTAGTGGTGGAGGTCGTAGTGGTGGTAGTAGTGGTAGAGGTAGTGGTGGAGGTAGTGGTGGTGGTAGCGGTGGAGGTAGTGGTGGTGGTAGCGGTGGAGGTTGTAGTGGTTGGTTAGCGGTGGAGGTAGTGGTGGAGGTAGTGGTGGAGGTAGTGGTGGTGGTAGTGGTGGTGGTGGCGGTAGTCGTGTTGGTAGTAGTCCGGAAAAACCAACCCCCTACCTCCTCGTGGTGCCGGGCGGCAACGCTGTGGTGGGCAGTGCCGTGGGGGGAGGGCCAATTTAAATTGGACTTTCCCCTCATTGCGTTTGTAACCACCACAGCAGCCAACATCATGGATGCATGCCGGGTCCAAGCAAGAACATCTGCTGGACTACATAATGAAAGAACAGCAGATGCGGGCCCATGTCCTTGACACCAGGACCTACCGTGGAGCTGATCTGCCCACTGACCATCGACTTGTCATCTGTAAGATGCACCTGCCATTCTTCCACTCCGGTGGTGGATGTACACCCAGGACCCCATTCAAACCCTTAGTGGTATGGTCTCAACTAGCTGATGAAAGTTGCAAGCGAAAATGTAATCATCGCTGGGGTTGGCATCGTCCCCCCCTCCTCCTGATGTCGAGGGGAAATGGGCGAGGTTTAGGACTGTGGCTCATGCAGCTGCAATGGCTGCTTTGGGTACACGGTCCAGACCTCCCTAGAAACACTGGCTGACAGAGGAGGTGTTCAAGCTGGGAAAAAGCGACAGGCCCCCTCTCATCGGCTACAGCATCCCACGTTGGAGAATGAGGAGGCTTACCACAGCCTTCGCTCAGAGGTTCGGAGAGCCGTGAAGTGCTGCAAGGATGGGTGGTGGTCACGTGTTGCTGAGGAGATAGTCTGCCTCAATCGCCCGCGATCACAAATCGCTCTTTAATTCCATCAAAAAAGTAACCTGCAGCACCACACCTATTACCATCATTAGGGGAAAAAATGGTGATCCAATCTCCGACCCCCAGGAACAAGTTTGCAGATTTGCTGAGCATTTCTGTGAGGTCCTGGGGGAGGGGAAATCCCTCAGCCCGGAAAACAACGTGGGACAAAGTGGGGATGACCCTGCCGAGGCTGCTGTGCCTCAATTATTGAAATAAGAAGTCACCCCCTGTGAGTGGCTGGCTGAGGTGCCATCTGTAGAGGAAGTACTGAATGTGATCCAGAGCCTGAGACTAGGAAAGGCACCGGGTAGAGATGATCTCCCAAGCAAAATGCTGAGAGAGGGCGGCGTTTGCGCACAGACTGCCCTACATGACATCATAACAGTCTGGACCACTGGACGGGTTCCGCAGGATTGGAAGGATGCCCTGATGGTCCCCCTCTTTAAGAAGGGGAACCGCACAGGGGCATCTCACTCCTCAGTGTGCCGGGAAAGGTCCTGGCAAGGATTATTCAACATCGGCTTGCTAGGCACGCTGACGAGAGGCTTGCGGAGCCACAATGCGGTTTCAGGTAAGGGCGGTCCTGCACAGATGCCATATTTTCTGTCCATCTGGTACAGCAGAGGTGTAGGGAATTCCAACAAGACCTACATCTCTGCTTTATTGACCTGGTCAAGGCCTATGATACCATCAGTAGGCCTGGGCTCTGGGTTGTTATTGGTGCTTCGGAGTCCCTGACCCTCTGCTCACGATCATTAAAGACCTTCATTATGGTGAGCGGGCCCCGGTAAAACTACGTGGCCAGGAGTCGGAGCCATTCCATGTTCACCTTGGAGTCCGACAGGGATGTCCCCTGGCTCCCACATTATTTAACATCTATTTCAACCACGTAGTTCGTGAAGCCTTCAATAGCTGTAGTGGAGGAATTTACATCTGGTACAGATACAATGGGAGGCTGATCGATGCCTGGGTGCGGTCAAGGGATGGCTTCCTATTGCTCAAACATGTTATGTATGCCGATGATCTGGTAATTGCTGCTCACTCAGAGGAGGAGTTAGAGGTGCTGCTGCTGAACCTGGAGCTTGCCACTAAGAGGTGGGGACTTACCATCAGCTCCACCAAAACTAAGCACCTGCCTGGGTATTTTGTACCATCGGACACTCCACTCCCACAACTCCCAATTGGTGATAGGGCAGTTGTGGAGAGAGTGGAGAGTTTCCCATACCTGGGCAGTGTACTCATGACCGGCTCTGGTTTAACAGCAGAAGTCTCACTCCGAAACAGTCGAGTGGCATTATCTTTTCATCAGTTGCGTAACGCTGTGTGGAAGCTACCTAGTCTGTCGCTCCGCACGAAGCTTCAGGCCTTCTCAGCCACAGTCATTCCCTCCCTTCTCTACACTTCCGAAACGTGGATCACCCTAATGGAACATCTTCGCCGGTTATAAACATTTAGGCTGGCCTGCCTACGATCCATCCTGGGTTTAACCAAGCTGGATTGTGTGAGGAGCTCACAAATCCTTGAAAGATTTGGACAAAGTCCCATCGGTGAGCTCCTCCGGCAGGCAAGGCTGCACTGGCTGGGCCATGTAGCCCGCATGCCCAGCCACCACATGCCTAAACAGCTTTTGTTTGGCTGGATCGAGGGGGCTAAACGGGCACGGCACGGGCTAGAGAAGAGATGGAGCGATGTGGTACAGGAGGATGTGGAGCTGAGTGTACTTGCCGATGACTGGTACCAGCGGTGTCAAGATCGGCCTCTGTGGAGGAGGCTCGTGAAGGACGCTACTGGGCAGTTGGAGGCAGTCGCCCTCCAACAACAATGGAGAGCGGGGAGCGATGCTCACAACAACCTGCCAGCGGGCGTTCGACACTTCACGTGGCCTCAAGGTGCACATGGCCTGGCACAAGCGTCGTGGTGACGTCACCGCCACTTAGTGGCGAATGGCGGTTGTTGTTGTTGTTGGTAGTGGTGGTGGTAGTGGTGGTGGAAGCGGTGGTGGTAGTGGTGGTAGTGGTGGTGGTGGTAGTGGTGGTGGTGGTAGTGGTGGTAGCGGTGGTGGTAGTGGTGGTAGTGGTGGTGGTAGTGGTGGTAGTGGTGGTGATAGCGGTGGTGGTAGTGGTGGTAGTGGTGGTGGTAGTGGTGGTGGTAGCGGTGGTGGTAGTAGTGGTAGCAGTGGTGGTAGTGGTGGTGGTAGTGGTGGTAGTGGTGGTGGTAGTGGTGGTGGTAGTGGTGGTGCTAGTGGTGGTAGTGGTGGTGGTAGTGGTGGTGGAAGCGGTGGTGGTAGTGGTGGTAGTGGTGGTGGTGGTAGTGGTGGTAGCGGTGGTGGTAGTGGTGGTAGTGGTGGTGGTAGTGGTGGTGGTAGTGGTGGTGATAGCGGTGGTGGTAGTGGTGGTAGTGGTGGTGGTAGTGGTGGTGGTAGCGGTGGTGGTAGTGGTGGTAGCAGTGGTGGTAGTGGTGGTGGTAGTGGTGGTAGTGGTGGTGGTAGTGGTGGTAGTGGTGGTGGTAGTGGTGGTGGTAGTGGTGGTGATATAGTGGTGGTGGTGGTAGTGGTGGTGGTAGTGGTGGTGATAGCGGTGGTGGTAGTGGTGGTGGTAGTGGTGGTAGCGGTGGTGGTAGTAGTGGTGCGAGGCACTGGGAGCCGCCGCCGCTGCCGCACCTTTCGGTGACACCGGGCAGGATGTAGAACATCCAGAAGTGGATGCCGAACACGAGCACGACCTGGAAGATGACCTTGCCGAGCACGGTCTTGCGCAGGTAGAGCGCGCGGTCCACCACCATGGTGCTGAACTGCAGCAGCAGCATGACGAGGAAGGCCTGGGGCACTTGGTCCTCGGACAGCGAGGACGCGATGTCCGCAGCCGCCGAGTGTTTCTGGGGATGGAAGTCAGACCGCCGATACTCACTCGCCAATACCGATACCGACAGCCGCCATTCGTCGCTAAGTGGCGGTGATGTCACCACGGCGCCTGGGCCAGGCCAAGTGCACTTTGGGGCCACGTTAAAGTGTCGAAGGCTCGCTGACAGGAGGTCACGGGGACAGACCCAGCAGGTGCCATGGGCTGACTGACCAGGATGACTGGTAGACGCAGTTCCATCGTTCCCTCCATTGTATTTGCTTCACTCTCAAGTAAAATGTTATTTGATTGACGTAGTTTCGATATTCGTCACTGCACCTTCAAGGAACGCATCCCCGGCCTAACCCGGGATTATTTCTGGACCTCTTGTAGTCCCACAATCCACAGAGAGCACACCACGGTCTCGAGTTGGCTTACTCTGAGAGGACTGAGGGGTTTAGTGGCGGTGCAGGAGTTAGGGCACTGCGTGCTACGAACCCTGGCAACCCGAGTTCGATTCCCGGCCACGGCTAACATCGGTGGTGAGAAATATCTGAATCGATCTTGGGCACTTTCTTCAACAGCCCAGCACTGACCAGTTGAGGTGAAGTATGGTCAAACAACCCTCAGCCGTTAATTGACAAAGAGCTGTCCGCCATCATTAGCCGGGTTAAGGGTGGCGCACGCCTGCAGCCCAGCACGAACGGACGCGAGAGTTGGCGGATCGCCACAAATGTTGCAAAACTCCTTTCCCCGTGGGAGACGAGGCGGTACAGCAGAACTGTGGCTCCCCACGAGGCCGCCCTTCCCTCCGACCTGTCGCTCCTCTCACCTCCGAGTCGCTCGCTCTACGAGAACGAAGAGCGAATACTGTGCGCTATGCCAGGTTACAAGTTGATGTTATTACTTTTGTTGCCACTATTCACGAGCGGAGAGGGGTTTACATTCACGGTTTAACACGAAACACCCACCCCCACCCCCCCAACACGCGCCACGCTGGTCCCGGTTCATCACGCGAACTCCGCGCCAGCAAGTGTCGCGGTGCGCAGAGGAGTGGGATGCGGACCCCGAACGCCCAGTATCCGAAGACGATGATGATGAAGTCGACGACGTCGGCCATGAACATGAGGGCGTAGACATCCGTCACGGGGCTGAAGTCCGGGTGGATGAGGTCGTAGAAGAACTGGCGGATGGGGCGGTACACCTGCAGCACCCTGGGTGCAGCACGCACACACAGCACAGCGGTGAGACGGGGGCGGCCGCACGGACGGTCACTCACTCACTGACGTCACTTGCTCACTCGCTCACGTCACTCACTCACGTCACTCACGTGAGTAAGTGACGTGAGCGAGTGGATTCACGGACTCCGTAGTGGACATCACGTTTGAATGCACCTCTACGAAATGGGAAGTAATCGACGATCACGTGCACGATTCAACGTGGGTATCCTGAGTTGAGCAATGACTCGAAGACTCGCGGCCTCCCTACCGAAAACGACAGCGTTCCCCTGTGCTGCACCAGGCCGGCACCGCTCGTGGATCCAGTGACAGAAGCCAGACAACTCCACCCCAGGATTTGCATGCTCAGGTGAGTGTAGTAATAGGTGCAGCCCTGAGACTGACTTGCTCGTGCCACCGCTGGCAAAAGCGCCTCCACTCGATGGAGCTCAGAAGTGCCCCTCTACCCATAGAGGGTATTTGGCCTACTCTTCCATGTTGGCCAAATGTCTTGGAAGAGGAGAGTACCCACACTTTCCCGCACCGAACGTAAGCCGCCGAGCGATTAAGCGGTGTCGTCAGTGCGTGCCGGTGCTTTAGCCAAGTGGCCGAAACACCACATCAGTGGCTTCGCCGACTTTTACATTTGCACTTGTTAATGAATATTATTCCATGGAGAGCCGCAGGGCTGCTTCCCAGAGAGGGAGCTACGCTTGGGATGTTGGGAAGAGTTGGCAAAGGAAGCACGAGGCGGTGACACTGTGACGTTGTCTTTGCTGCAGACCGGGCAATGACGAAGTTGCGACACCGCATCGCCAGCTCCTGCGCCTTCATCATCAGCAGCTCCTTCCGGGTGCGCGGGGCCGGCGGGGTCGGCATTCTGCTGCCCTTCCGGCTGCTGCCCTTCCGGCTGCTCCCTGTGACCCGGCCGGCGGGGGGGGAGGGGGGCGCGAGACGGGAAACGGGGCGCTCCGATCGCATGTCCTCGACTTGTTCACGTTCTCATTGCGAAGCTGGGTGGAGAGTCACGAGGGATAACGTCGTCATTTTATTTTTGCCTCGACGCGTGGCGCCCTTTCCTGGCACAAATCTGCCACCCAAAGAAGCCAACTCGCGCATTGCCCCCACATTAGAGAACGGCACTGGAAAATAACTTGACTGGTAAGAATCAGTTTAAGTCGGGGGTTACGTTCCTGTAAAACACGACTTTAGCTGATTCGACGTTATGTGATCAGCTATTTTCCGTAAGAACAAACTACAACACAGGAGATACGTTCCGACACTCAAATATAATGTAAAGTCTTCATAAATCACAAATTATAAAATTTTAAGTAGGAAGAATAATGCTAAATAGAGGAAAGTAAGTACAATTTATATTTACACACACATTTAAAACACATTATTACAGAAGGCAATAAAATAAATACTTAATGGGTACTTATAGTTTCATAGGTGGTGGAGAGGCGAGTGGTAGAGGCATACACGGTCACATGGGATAGAACCACTACACCACTCAGAGTAGTCCCTCCGCCATGCACGAGCAGCGCACGGCACGAGAACACGACTTGGTCATCGAGCAACTCACGAGCAATAATAAACAACTTTGTCGACGGCGTAAAGCGGATAATAATGCCCCCTTATTTGGCAACGACGTGAAAACGATGAGACGTAAACTCATCGTTGCCGCAATACAAATACTTCTGAGGTCCCTTCGACTGCCACCGAGCCGCAGGATATGGTGGCGCATCGTCTCGCGAGCTCCGCTCTGACAGGTGCCAGACGCGCGGCAACCAAACAGAACGCGTCCGAGCTCTCGGCGCCGGAAGGAGCCGCGCTAAGGGCGACCCACGTAATCGCAAACTCTCCGCGGCGGCCCTTGGTGGCCGGGCTGAGACTATCGGTTGCGACGGGGTCAAAGAGGCGCGCCCGCGGCGGTCGGTCCGCGTCGGACGGCGAACGAGGCGGCGCCGTCGGCCCGCGTTGGAGGCTCACCTGGCCGCGAGCTGTGGCCCGACAGCTGAGAGATCCCCGAACTCTTGCGCCGGGGGCCGTCCGAGTGGCAGCCGGCGCCGCCCGGCCCCGGGCCGCTCGGCACGGCCAGCAGAGGGCCGGACGGAACGGCGGGCGGCCCCGCGACGGCCGGCGGGCCCGGAGGGGGCGGCCCCGCGACGGAGACGGAGGGGGCGGGCTCCGCGCTGGCCCTGCGGGGCCGCTCGCCGAGCGGGCGCGCCGCCTCTTGACACGACGGCTTGCGGCTGCCGGGCGCCGCCGGGGAGCCGTCCCCGCCGCCGGCGCTCGCCTCGTCGCCCGGGGTCGCTCGCTCCTCCTCGGCGTCGTCCCAAAGGCCGTAGCACTGAGCGCCGTCATCGAGCGGCGCACGCGCGCACACACGCGTACGTACGCACGTACCGGCAAGCTCCGTTAGCGAGCACCGATTAAAGGACGGTGAGGCCAGCACCATGTCCGGCCGCCTACGTCTCCCAAGTGCTGATGTTCACGCACCCTACCAGGTGCTCATTTAAGGCCGACTTGACCTAGGCGAGGCCCAGGACCAATTCAGATATTTCGTCACCGATGTTAGCCGTGAGCGGGAATCGAACTCGGGCCGCCGGGTTCGCGGTGCGGTGCGCTGACCGCTCCACCGCAGCTCCCCGCAACGCGTGCAGTCACGTACGCACAGACGTACGTACGCGCACATACGCACCTTGAGGATGGAGCGGTGGAAGAAGAGCACGAGCAGCTGCACGAGGTCGTAGTAAACGTATCCCTCCTTCTTCTCCACGCCGATGATGGTCGCCGGGTCAAAGGGCTTGTCCAGGCTCAGGGCAAGCCTCACCATCGTGTTCCAGGGGAAGAAGCCGAATTGGAAGAAGTATTTGATGACGACCGTCACCTGCACACACGCGGACACGGCCGGCCACCGCGTTCCCATACCGCACACAGCAGCGGGCGCCGTGGCGGCGAGATGTGATCTCCCTCGCCTGGTATGCAGGAAGACATGGGTTCGATCCCGACCCTGACGCCTGTTGTATATTTGGTGGTCGTGTGGCTATTTCTCTGGGTCTTCCAGTTTTTCCCTCTACATTTAGAATCAAAGTGTATTTAGATTTGGCTGCTCCTAAAAATTACCACGTGTGATAAGCCACTTCGTTGTGCTATCATTTGTGGCCAGGTGGCTTCTGATAAAGAGCTAATAGCTCAGTGGGCCTGACCTTGTAAATAAAATTGTTTTGTTTATAGTTTAGTTTAGGAACAATGGCATTGTTAGAAGAGTGCTGAGCCAGCTTGACCCAGGTTCTAGGTTAGACTCCGGGCAGTCGGCTGACACTGAACCAGACTCTCACGGGTTGTGAAATCGCTTTGGTTCGTATTGTTTGTGCCGCGTCTTCCTGCACGCGGGCACGCACCTCGGTGTACACAATAGCCGTCATCCAGAAACGCTTGCTGGGCCGCGGCACGGACAGCATGGCCCACAGGAAGATGAGGATGGGCAGCACCAGCGTGATGCTGGAGGCCGAGATCATGTGGTTGAGGATGATGATGAAGTAGCACATCATCTCAGAGCGCGCCACCACGGTGTTGTAGAGCGCGAAGAAGAGCTTGAGCAGCCGCGTCTGCTCCGCGTAGAAGCGGTCCGAGTTGTCGAGGTCGTCGTCCTCAAAGAGCCTGCGCACGACGAGACATCGCACGCAGCGCGGGAACGTCGTCACCCGCACGACGAGACATCGCACTCAGGGTGGGAACGTCGTCACCCGCACAACGAGACATCGCACTCAGGGTGGGAACGTCGTCACCCGCACGACGAGACATCGCACTCAGGGTGGGAACGTCGTCACCCGCACGACGAGACATCGCACTCAGGGTGGGAACGTCGTCGACGTAATCACCAACGAAACGTCACGGTATTCAAATGGTAAATGTTGAGGGTTTACTCTCCAACACACCGGTGTGTGGAGCTAGTAACAAATTAGTACGTTTCGTTCACCGTGACAAACCCGATTGGCTGTCTGGTGGTGGTGGGTTTAATGACACATTCATATTGACGCGACCTTACCCAAAAAAAAACCTTCATTATGGATTAGAGACAGCATCCACACGAGAGATCATCCAACTATAAACATCGAAACTAGAAATATTAACGAGAGACACCATTAGCACCAGATACAGGCAGTCCCCGGGTTACGAAAGACCCGACTTACAGAAATCTAACATTACGGATATGCTCCCATAAATCATGTAAAAAATAATTCAATACTGTATGCGCAAATGTTTGCATTAGTTCTGTGAGCGCAAATAGTGCAGCGTGGCGAGGTTGCGGATGAATACCACGGAGCGAGGCAGAAGGTAAATGGAATTTTTTGTAGCGTTACGTAATTATTTTCCTTTTGTAGCATGATGCAATTGTTTATTTTATATTCTTAGAATTACACTTCGATTGCTCATGGTCTCAGGCAACAGCGATCAGAGGAGTGCAGAGCATATGTACAGTGATACGGTGAGAGGAAACGAATGAGTAATTGCGTAGGCGAGGCACAACTATTTCCGGCGCTGGGATTTTATCGTTGATTTTGGGGGGAAAAAGTTTACGAGAATTCGGGTTGCTGATCGTTCTCAGGAACCTAACCCTTCCGTAACCCGGGGACTGCCTGTACATCATCAGTGTGAGAAGCATCATCAACTCTAGAGATTTAATGAAACCGTAAACCACGCGGCATAACAAAGTACCCTGGGATCACAACACTCGCGCTGCAGGGGGGCACCTGTTGAGCAGCAGCTCGCTGGCCGTGTGCTGGTGGGACAGCGCCAGTGCGGGCGCGTCCCCGCTCTGCACCGACAGCAGGCTCTTGGGGCGGTCGCCCAAGTCCACTGCCGCCGCCTCCTTCGGCGCCGGCGACTTCCGCAGGACGACGACCCCGGCCTCCGGCAGCGAGTCCAGGCTGGCGGCCTTGCTGTAGGTGGGCGGCGCCTCGTCGATGCCGCGTGGGAACTCGGCGGGGCTCTCGTCCTCCGCCTCGAACTCCACGTCGTCGCTCGTCGCTCCCTCGCCGGTCGCGCAGCTGTAGTCGGACGTCCCGGTGGCTCCCGCCGCCCCCCGACGACGGAGCCGCCGCCCCTCCTCCTCCTCCCCGTCGTCCTCCTCGTCGTCTCCGTCGCGGCGGCGGCCGCGGCCGGGATCGCGCCGTCCCCGCGCGCCGCCGCGCGCCGCCGCGTCCTCCTCGTCGGACGCCTCCTCGATGGTGTCGGCGGTTCCCTGGCGCGACGCCAGCGTCGTCACCTGCGTGGCCTCGCTGCACGCGCGGCACACGGGAAGCACGGCCCATGTGAGGCGCGGCACGGTGCCAGGGCCCCGGCGGTGCTGTCCGGGTGCCCATCCAAGCGGCTGCGTTGCCACCCTGGCGCCAGGCCTCCTCGTCTGTTCATCTTCAGACAATGTTTTGCATTTATTTGGTATTGCTTTAATGCCTCGTTGCATTTAATTTTAAAAATTTAAAGGGGACCCCCCTTTAGTGGCAGCTGTCCCTGCGTTTAGATGATTAAACTGCTATAAATTTCCACATGATGATAAGCCACTTTGTTGAGATATAATTTGTGGCCAGGTCGCTTCTGAAAAAGTGGGCCTTACTTGGTAAGATAAAAATAGTTTCGTTTTATTTGTAGGTATTTTAAGTGATTTATTACCTTTCCTATACTTTGCACTCCTATCGTGCTTCTGTACTGTTTGTTGTCGTGACGTTCTTACCCCGTGCCCCTACTGGACATCTGTGAAAAAGAGCTTTATAGCTCATCGGATTCAGCACGAGCCTGCATGTGGGCATTGGTCATCCAGCAGGGTACAATGATTTCTATGTGGGATCCCAATTGAGTATTTGCCAGGATAGCTTAACTTCAAGTGGTAACTAAACAACAACAATACACAATGCGTTAACAATAATCTATGAATGGAACTCGGTATAATAGTTGCATGTGTGCATTCATGACAGCCCCAGAGACGAACAGGCATTTCAAAACGGCCATTGGGTGAAAGCGGAAAAGACAGGACGGAAAAAAATAATATTTGAACAAATCAGCTGAAGACGAAGGGAAGGGCAAATGAAGGTTTACGAAGGCACAGCAGCAGATGGGGTCAGGACATTTGACGCGGCAGCTGCGAGACAGGGAGCACGACACCGCAGGGCAGGCTAGGAGCTCTGGGCAGGCAGGCAGGACGTCGGGATGGGTGGGTGAGCGGAAAAATAAAAGTAAAGGTTCGCGTGCTTCCGGGGTGCTCAGGAGGTGTCTTCGGAGCAGGCGGGGAGAGAGGAGATGGAGTGGCTGGGGACGAGGCTGCGAGGTGTGTGACAGGAGCCAACGCTGAAGCTGCCCGTGGGAGCTGGTGTGTGGCTGGTGCAAGGTGCTTGGATGCGACAAAGAGGCGGTGTTAATTTTCTCTAACTTTTTTTTGAATTTTTGTAATTTGGTAATTTTGCAGCAATGTTGTCCCACTCCCGCAGCCAGCGAGTTTCCGTCATGCTCCTCGACGACGACACCACGGTCTTTCGTTTCTCTTGGTGCTTATCGTAAAGAGTTTCGCGAAATCACAAATGCCCAAGTGAATTTCAATTTACTGGGCACCGAAGAACGCAGCCCTATCGGTTGCGAGCGGAGACCATTAACACTGGTGCCAGGTGGCGTCGCCACGGGGTAGAGAGGAAGTGGGGGGGAGGGGGAGGTTGGGGGGGCTCCTCCGTGGGCACCGCCGGGCGGTCGGGCACCACCACCTCTGCATCTGGCTGGAGCTGTCGAGTGAGGACGACTGCGAGTCGTCCACGTGGATGGAGCGGCGTAGGCGCGGGCGAAACCGCTCGCCAGGCGTGCCCGGCGTGATCGGCGTGCCCGGCGTGCCCGGCGTGATCGGCGTGATCGGCGTGATCGGCGTGATCGGCGTGGCCGGTGCGGCCGCGACGGTGGCGGCGGTGCCAGGAGTCATGTCCTCTCCGGCCGAGTCGAGCGTATTCTGCTGCGACCACAGCGTCGTGGCCTCCGTCACGCAGCTTCCGCGCAGGAGAGAGGGGGGCGGCCGCGGCAGGTGGGGGTGGGGGGGTCATCGAGAGGTCACCCGAAGTCAGTGAAAGGGTCGATTTAGCTGGTGAAGGGCCTGTGCAGCCCAGCTCACGGCCAAGTGGAATTTGAAGACACGGCCACGTGATTTTTTATTTACGCAGGAAAGCCTCTTTACCGAGTCTCAAGGCAGTAGGGGGCGATGTTGCTGCTGCTGCGTGATCACAATTGAGTGATTTTCGGGTACATTTTCAGCATCGGGATATTTTGCAGTATACCAGTGACATTGTGTTTGTTTGCTTTTAGCTCTGGAAGGAAAACCAGAGAACCCAGAGGAAACCCATGCAGAACAGGGAAGAAAATATACACTACACACACAGAAAGGCACCCGAGTTGGGAGGTGAACCCAGGCACGTCTTGCTGCGAGGCACGAGCGTGACCAGCGCCGTGGTGCTCTGGCGATGTCATGGGACCGAGGAATGACGACAGTGACGTCAAAGGAGCGCTCTCGTGGCGTCTCTCGCTCGAGCTCAGCATGAACTCACCTGGCCAGGGTCCTCTGTAGGCAACGGGACATTGGCAGGAGAGGCAGCGTTCCTCGTGCCTGCCGCCCGCTCACGTGAGCGCCCATCATCCACGGATCCCTGTAGCCTGCATCGTCCTGACTGTCTCCTCCCTCGATCTGCTTAACCCGTCCCTTTCCCTCGACCCCCTCACACTCCGAGTGACGTTGCGTCTCGTCTCTCTCTCTCCGTGTGTGGTTGCCCATGCCCTATAACTGCCCGTTGCCCACGCGTGCTCGCGATGAAATCATTTACAGAAAGAAAAAAAGGAAATTTAAAAAAGAGGACAATGATGGATAGGAGCGAAGAACGATAACGGTCACACCGCACAGCTCTCTGGCGTGTGTTGGGCAGAGCGAAACGTCGGACATCGTGCCGAACAACACGCGGCAACAAACCCAACAACACCCCCCGGAGAGTCGCCCAGCAGCAGCAGCACGACCGACTTGGAAAGCCGCCACGAAGAGGCTACGGACGCAGACAGACAGAGAGAGGGAGGGAGGAGGACACGGCCAGGGTCCGGACACCCTGGGCCGCCAGGTTGACGTTGGGCACCTGCAGGGGCTGCTGTCCGACATGAGCACCGAGTCCTGGCTGGAGGCGGCTCCACGGAGTCGCGCGGGCCTTGCTCCCCTCTCGCGGGCCTGGCTCCCCTCGCCCCGACGGGGCCCTCGTCCCGAGCTTGGGCCGCTCTCGTCCACCGACGCCTCGTCCTCCGAGTGGTTCATCTTGGTGTGGTAGTAGCTCATGATGCTCTCCTTGGAGGGAACGTTTCCCTGCGCGCACCAGGCACGCGCGTTACGTATGTACGCGTGCGTGTGCTGAACTTCTCTCGCACCGTACGTAGTCGACCGTGCTAAATTGGCATGTGCACGTACAAGGGGCGAACAGCATTCGCCCATCATACCCACTCATGCGTAAAGTCGGTCTGAATAGGTGTTTGTGAACAGCATTCGGCCCGACAGCCTAAAAGGATGAATGGGTGATGTGGTTGTTGGGAGGTTGGTGCAGCTATGTGGGGGAGGTGTGTGGGGGGTAGCGGTGGAGTAGCGGTCAGCGCACTGCGCTACAAACCCAGCGACCCGGGTTCAATTCCCGCTCACGGTCGACACCAGCGATGCGTGTAAACATCGCCACTAGCGAGACAAAGGCGTGGTGCTGGCCACCCGCCCCCTCGTGTGCCATGCCGGTCTTCATAGGTGCTCACAAACAGCACTTGCCCCTATACGTCTTTTTTGCAGGTATGTAGATAAATGGAAAGACAAGAGGGAGTTAAGTTCACGCGGATCTGTCAGGGTCCTTAATTCCACGTGCGACACACCACATCCAGTATACTTCTCCGTATGGCTGAGTCATGTACCTACTCCGGTCTTTATTTCATTTAATACAGAGCTGCTATGCACAGGCTGGAAGGCCCAATACGTTAAATGGGCAGCAGCAAACAGCACGATCCCAGTCGTCACAGGTAAGAGTGCAACACGTTGTCTGAGCAAGGTGATTATGAAGCACTGTGGGGAAAAGAAACGTGGATCAGTGCGAGGGAGAAACAGAAAGGGAAGCGTGGTGACCTGCGGCGTGGTGACCGGACGTGGCGTGGTGACCGGACGTGGCGTGGTGACCGGACGTGGCGTGGTGACCGTGGCGTGGTGTGGTGGCGGTGACCGTGGTGTGGTGGCGGTGACCGTGGCGTGGTGTGGTGTGGTGATCGGACGTGGTGGCGGTGACGTGGTGGCGGTGACGTGGTGGCGGTGACGTGGTGGCGGTGACGTGGTGGCGGTGACGTGGTGCCCGTGGCGTGGTGTGGTGACCGTGGCGTGGTGTGGTGGCGGTGACCGTGGCGTGGTGTGGTGATCGGACGTGGTGGCGGTGACGTGGTGGCGGTGACGTGGTGCCCGTGGCGTGGCGTGGTGACCCTGGCGTGGTGTAGTGACCGTGGCGTGGTGGCGGTGACGTCGAGTGCTCGCCGCTCGGGTACCTTCTTGACCTCGCGCGACAGCATGCAGCGCTCGATGCGCAGCACGGTGGAGATGTTGGCGTACTCGCGCGACACCGCGTTCAGCCACTCGACGAAGGAGTCGAGGAAGGCGAGGGACAGCACGTAGGTGAACTTGACGATGTAGAGTGCCCGCCGCACCACGCCGTCTGCGGTCACCCGCGGCAGCACGCGCACGCCGCGTCACAACAGTGCGACCACAGTCGCGCACACATACAGACATGCCACACACATACAGACATGCCACACACACATGCCACACAGACTTAGATGCCACACACATACATGTGTAGTGGAGTTCTCCATGACGCCGATAAGTATTTTCCCGCATATAACCCGCCAATGCATATACCCCGCAAAAAATGTGTAAACAAATTTCAGATAGCCCGCACCTCCATATACCCGCACCTCCATATGCCCCGCACCTCCATATACCCGCACCTCCATATACCCCGCACCTCCATATACCCGCACCTCCATATGCCCCGCACCTCCATATACCCGCACCTCCATATACCCCGCACCTCCATATACCCGCACCTCCATATGCCCCGCACCTCCATATACCCGCACCTCCATATACCCCGCACCTCCATATACCCGCACCTCCATATGCCCCGCACCTCCATATACCCGCACCTCCATATACCCCGCACCTCCATATACCCGCACCTCCATATACCCCGCACCTCCATATACCCCGCACCTCCATATACCCGCCCCTCCATATACCCGCACCTCCATATACCCCGCACCTCCATATACCCGCACCTCCATATACCCCGCACCTCCATATACCCCGCACCTCCATATACCCGCACCTCCATATACCCGCACCTCCATATACCCCGCACCTCCATATACCCCGCACCTCCATATACCCCGCACCTCCATATACCCCGCACCTCCATATACCCGCACCTCCATATACCCGCACCTCCATATACCCCGCACCTCCATATACCCGCACCTCCATATACCCCGCACCTCCATATACCCGCACCTCCATATACCCCGCACCTCCATATGCCCCGCACCTCCATATACCCGCACCTCCATATACCCCGCACCTCCATATACCCGCACCTCCATATACCCCGCACCTCCATATACCCGCACCTCCATATGCCCCGCACCTCCATATACCCGCACCTCCATATACCCCGCACCTCCATATACCCGCACCTCCATATACCCGCACCTCCATATACCCGCACCTCCATATACCCGCACCTCCATATACCCGCACCTCCATATACCCCGCACCTCCATATACCCCGCACCTCCATATACCCCGCACCTCCATATACCCCGCACCTCCATATACCCCGCACCTCCATATACCCCGCACCTCCATATACCCGCACCTCCATATACCCCGCACCTCCATATACCCCGCACCTCCATATACCCGCACCTCCATATACCCGCACCTCCATATACCCGCACCTCCATATACCCCGCACCTCCATATACCCGCACCTCCATATACCCCGCACCTCCATATACCCCGCACCTCCATATACCCCGCACCTCCATATACCCGCACCTCCATATACCCCGCACCTCCATATACCCCGCACCTCCATATACCCCGCACCTCCATATACCCCGCACCTCCATATACCCCGCACCTCCATATACCCGCACCTCCATATACCCGCACCTCCATATACCCCGCACCTCCATATACCCGCACCTCCATATACCCGCACCTCCATATACCCGCACCTCCATATACCCCGCACCTCCATATACCCGCACCTCCATATACCCGCACCTCCATATACCCCGCACCTCCATATACCCCGCACCTCCATATACCCGCACCTCCATATACCCCGCACCTCCATATACCCGCACCTCCATATACCCGCACCTCCATATACCCGCACCTCCATATACCCCGCACCTCCATATACCCCGCACCTCCATATACCCGCACCTCCATATACCCGCACCTCCATATACCCCGCACCTCCATATACCCGCCCTCCATATACCCGCACCTCCATTTACCCCGCACCTCCATATACCCCGCACCTCCATATACCCGCACCTCCATATACCCCGCACCTCCATATACCCGCACCTCCATATACCCCGCACCTCCATATACCCGCACCTCCATATACCCCGCACCTCCATATACCCGCACCTCCATATACCCCGCACCTCCATATACCCGCACCTCCATATACCCGCACCTCCATATACCCCGCACCTCCATATACCCGCACCTCCATATACCCGCACCTCCATATACCCCCGCACCTCCATATACCCCGCACCTCCATATACCCCGCACCTCCATATACCCCGCACCTCCATATACCCCGCACCTCCATATACCCCGCACCTCCATATACCCCGCACCTCCATATACCCCGCACCTCCATATACCCCGCACCTCCATATACCCGCACCTCCATATACCCCGCACCTCCATATACCCGCACCTCCATATACCCCGCACCTCCATATACCCGCACCTCCATATACCCCGCACCTCCATATACCCCGCACCTCCATATACCCCGCACCTCCATATACCCCGCACCTCCATATACCCCGCACCTCCATATACCCCGCACCTCCATATACCCCGCACCTCCATATACCCCGCACCTCCATATACCCCGCACCTCCATATACCCCGCACCTCCATATACCCCGCACCTCCATATACCCGCACCTCCATATACCCGCACCTCCATATACCCGCACCTCCATATACCCCGCACCTCCATATACCCCGCACCTCCATATACCCCGCATGCATTCATATCTCTAACGTCGTTACCGCAGCTAAATTCCATCATATTAATACAAAGTTTACATTTGTAATACATCCCACTATCAATTGTTAACATTAAAATCATAACGTGCACAAAGAAAACAAACTAACCAGAAACGAGTGAACTTAAAACAGTAAATAAGTAACAAAAGTAAATATCCAATAAATAGGTAACACATAACTGGTAGATAAGTAAGTGTACTGTTAGGCTTACCAGCATTCGACCTCATCATATTACAGCTACTGGACCGGTAGTTACCCCTGTACAGTTTCAGCACTGGTAGATTGTGCACTGCGCAGACAATAACGGCACTACGGTAACGCCATTGCCTCCTGGCAACAAAGCCATTGGAAGTTTGAAAAAAGCTCGTGGTCGCGACTGTATAGTGCTCAGCCAATAGCAGCGGCCGAAGGGACTCAGCAATTATGATTCCTGAAACTTTCGCACCCCCCTACAGCCACTGAAAGTATTACGGTAAACAAAGTGCGCCCAGTTCAAACATTGTCGTTTCATTGTACAAACAATTTGAATAATTTAAAACGTGATATTCAGCAGTGCTTTAGTCAAATGTAAGTGTTGCATAGTGGATAGTCCTACCATGAAAACATTAAACGAGTTATGTCACACGTGTAAAAATATTTTTTGGGATAACCCGCACCTCCATATACCCCGCAGGGTCTTGTTTTGTTTGTAAAAAGTGGTATAGCCCGCGGGTTATATGCGGGAATCTATGGTATTACAGAACCAGACGGAGACCAGATCTTTACTCAGGGCTGTTTGCTGTTTATTCACTTGTGCCCTCCTCTCGATTCACTCTCTCTCTCTCCACTCCACACTTCCACCCGTGGCGGGTCCACGCTACACCCCGTCCCTTCACCCCTTCCTCAACTACCCTGTCAGGGCTACCCCTCGGTCTCCCCTCTCGTCTTCTCCAGGCGGGAGGTCAACTCACACCGCCCGAGAGCGAGGTCCCACCTCCTCAGCCCGTAGCCCCCCCCTCGTCTCTCTCTGCCCGGGACGTCTTCCTTCAGCTCTTCCTTCCTCTCTCCCCCTCTCCCCCCCCCCTCCCCCCCCCCCCCTCTCCCCCCCCTCTCTCTCCCGAGGTCCCCCTTTATATCCCCCGTGCCCGGGGCCCCCCCCCTCCCTCCCTCCCTCCCTCCCTCCCTTCCGCCAGCTCCCCCCTTGGCGGACGTCGTACGCCCCCCCCCCTCTCCCGTCACGCCTCGACCTCCCCCGACTCCTCCCTTGGCCTGCACCTCTTCCCACGCTCGCCCCTCGTTGGGTACTCGCGGAACTCCTCTACACATGTTGCACACATGTTACACACACGTTACACACACACTTACATGCCACACATATACATGCCACATACATACCACACACACATACATACATGCCACACACAGGCAAACATACATACCACACACACATGCACACATACATGCCACACAGTCATGCCACACTCACACATACATGCCACACACATACATACAGGCCAAACACATGCATGCATACATGCCACACACACGACACACACACATGACACACACGCCACACATACATGCCACACACACATACATACATGCAAGGGCTACACACATGATACATTGATATCCATGAGTTGGGATCCCCTCTGACTGCAATAAGTGCCGGACCCCCTCTCACCCGGGCCCTCCTCCTCCTCCCCCTGGGTCTCGTCAGCAGGTGATGTCCCATCGTCCTCTTCGGGGATGTCCACCCTCACGTCGGTTGCTCCTTCACACATCACGCACCGCGTGCCCAATGTTACGCCATCGCAGCACCATCGCACAAAGATCCCCCGTATAGCCTTTAACAGACTGTTGGGGCAAGTGCTGTTAGCGAGCACCCGCGAAGGCCGGAACCGTACACGAGGGGGTGGGTGGCCAGCACCACGCCCGACCGCCTTTGTCTCCCCAGTGGCGATGTTTACACACCGCACCAGGTACTCATTTGAGGCTGAGTCGACTGAGGGGAGGCCCAGGACCGGTTCAGATAATCGTCACCGGTGTTGGCCGTGAACTCGCTACGCTGAGATCGTAGCGCAGCGTAGCGCTAACCGCTACACTACCGCTCCCCACTCACACACACAGCCTACAATTTGCATAAAACTAACACAGCACCATCACAACACCATCAACACACTGCAACGGAATGTCCCACCACACCATCACACAGCACACACTTAGCGTCACAGCATCACCGCATCTCCACAGATGCTGAAGATGCCGCAGATACTGAAGATAGTTTAGGTGGGGAATACAGTGGAGCTACTACAGATGATGGAGATGGTGGAGCTCGTGTCGGTGAATAAGATGGTGGAGATATTGAAGATGGTGAAGGTGGAGGAGATGATGGAGGTGGTGATGGTGAAGGTGGAGATGGTGAAGGTGGTGATGGTGAAGGTGGAGATGGTGAAGGTGGTGATGGTGAAGGTGGTGATGGTGAACGTGGTGATGGTGAAGGTGGTGATGGTGAAGGTGGTGATGGTGAAGGTGGTGATGGTGTAGGTGGTGATGGTGAAGGTGGAGATGGTGAAGGTGGTGGTGGTGATGGTGGAGATGGTGAAGGTGGTGATGGTGTAGGTGGTGATGGTGAAGGTGGAGATGGTGAAGATGGTGATAGTGTAGGTGGAGATGGTGTAGGTGGTGATGGTGAAGGTGTAGATGGTGAAGGTGGAGATGGTGTAGGTGGTGATGGTGTAGGTAGTGATGGTGAAGGTGGAGATGGTGAAGATTGTGATAGTGTAGGTGGAGATGGTGTAGGTGGTGATGGTGAAGGTGTAGATGGTGAAGATGGTGATGGTGTAGGTGGAGATGGTGATAGTGTAGGTGGTGATGGTGAAGGTGGTGATGGTGTAGGTGGAGATGGTGTAGGTGGTGATGGTGTAGGTGGAGATGGTGTAGGTGGTGATGGTGGAGGTGGAGATGGCGAAAGTGGAGATGGTGAAGGTGGTGATGGTGAAGATGGTGATGGTGTAGGTGGAGATGGTGATAGTGTAGGTGGTGATGGTGAAGGTGGTGATGGTGAAGGTGGTGATAGTGCAGGTGGAGATGGTGAAGGTGAAGGTGGTGATGGTGAAGGTGCTGATGGTGAAGGTGGAGATGGTGTAGGTGGAGATGGTGAAGGTGGAGATGGTGAAGGTGGAGATGGTGAAGGTGGAGATGGTGTAGGTGGAGATGGTGAAGGTGGTGATGGTGAAGGTGGTGATGGTGTAGGTGGAGATGGTGTAGGTGGTGATGGTGAAGGTGGTGATGGTGTAGGTGGAGATGGTGTAGGTGGAGATGGTGTAGGTGGAGATGGTGAAGGTGGCGATGGTGAAGGTGGAGATGGTGTAGGTGGAGATGGTGAAGGTGGTGATGGTGAAGGTGGTGATGGTGTAGGTGGAGATGGTGAAGGTGGTGATGGTGAAGGTGGTGATGGTGTAGGTGGAGATGGTGTAGGTGGAGATGGTGAAGGTGGTGATGGTGAAGGTGGAGATGGTGTAGGTGGAGATGGTGTAGGTGGAGATGGTGAAGGTGGTGATGGTGAAGGTGGTGATGGTGTAGGTGGAGATGGTGAAGGTGGTGATGGTGAAGGGGGAGATGGTGTAGGTGGAGATGGTGAAGGTGGTGATGGTGAAGGTGGTGATGGTGTAGGTGGAGATGGTGAAGGTGGTGATGGTGAAGGTGGTGATGGTGTAGGTGGAGATGGTGTAGGTGGAGATGGTGAAGGTGGTGATGGTGAAGGTGGAGATGGTGTAGGTGGAGATGGTGTAGGTGGTGATGGTGAAGGTGGTGATGGTGAAGGTGGAGATGGTGAAGGTGGTGATGGTGAAGGTGGAGATGGTGAAGGTGGTGATGGTGTAGGTGGAGATGGTGAAGGTGGTGATGGTGAAGGTGGAGATGGTGGAGATGGTGTAGGTGGTGATGGTGAAGGTGGAGATGGTGTAGGTGGTGTTGGTGTAGGTGGTGATGGTGAAGGTGGAGATGGTGAAGGTGGTGATGGTGTAGGTGGAGGTGGTGTAGGTGGTGATGGTGAAGGTGGTGATGGTGTAGGTGGAGATGGTGTAGGTGGATATGGTGTAGGTGGAGATGGTGAAGGTGGTGATGGTGAAGGGGGAGATGGTGTAGGTGGAGATGGTGAAGGTGGTGATGGTGAAGGTGGTGATGGTGTAGGTGGAGATGGTGAAGGTGGTGATGGTGAAGGTGGTGATGGTGTAGGTGGAGATGGTGTAGGTGGAGATGGTGAAGGTGGTGATGGTGAAGGTGGAGATGGTGTAGGTGGAGATGGTGTAGGCGGTGATGGTGAAGGTGGTGATGGTGTAGGTGGAGATGGTGAAGGTGGAGATGGTGAAGGTGGTGATGGTGAAGGTGGAGATGGTGAAGGTGGTGATGGTGTAGGTGGAGATGGTGAAGGTGGTGATGGTGAAGGTGGAGATGGTGAAGGTGGTGATGGTGGAGATGGTGAAGGTGGAGATGGTGTAGGTGGTGATGGTGTAGGTGGTGATGGTGTAGGTGGTGATGGTGAAGGTAGAGATGGTGAAGGTGGAGATGGTGAAGGTGGTGATGGTGAAGGTGGAGATGGTGAAGGTGGTGATGGTTAAGGTGGTGATGGTGTAGGTGGAGATGGTGTAGGTGGTGATGGTGTAGGTGGAGATGGTGTAGGTGGTGATGGTGAAGGTGGAGATGGTGAAGGTGGAGATGGTGAAGGTGGAGATGGTGAAGGTGGTGATGGTGAAGGTGGAGATGGTGAAGGTGGTGATGGTTAAGGTGGTGATGCTGTAAGTGGAGATGGTGTAGGTGGTGATGGTGTAGGTGGAGATGGTGTAGGTGGTGATGGTGAAGGTGGTGATGGTGAAGGTGGTGATGGTGTAGGTGGAGATGGTGATGGTGAAGGTGGTGATGGTGAAGGTGGTGATGGTATAGGTGGTGATGGTGTAGGTGGTGATGGTGAAGGTGGTGATGGTGGAGATGGTGAAGGTGGTGATGGTGAAAGTGGAGATGGTGAAGGTGGAGATGGTGTAGGTGGTGATGGTGAAGGTGGTGATGGTGGAGATGGTGAAGGTGGTGATGGTGAAGGTGGTAATGGTGTAGGTGGAGATGGTGTAGGTGGAGATGGTGAAGGTGGAGATGGTGTAGGTGGTGATGGTGAGGGTAGAGATGGTGTAGGTGGTGATGGTGTAGGTGGTGATGGTGAAGGTGGAGATGGTGTAGGTGGTGATGGTGTAGGTGGTGATGGTGTAGGTGGTGATGGTGTAGGTGGTGATGGTGTAGGTGGAGATGGTGTAGGTGGAGATGGTGTAGGAAGAGATGGTGTAGGTGGTGATGGTGAAGGTGGTGATGGTGAAGATGGTGATGGTGAAGGTGGAGATGGTGTAGGTGGTGATGGTGAAGGTGGAGATGGTGTAGGTGGAGATGGTGAAGGTGGTGATGGTGAAGGTGGAGATGGTGGAGATGGTGAAGGTGGTGATGGTGTAGGTGGTGATGGTGGAGATGGTGTAGGTGGTGATGGTAAAGGTCGAGGTGCTGGAGCTTCACCGTCACGCTGCTTGCTGCGCTGCTTGTCTCTCTGCTCCCGACGGATCTGCTTCTTCTCGCGCTGCCGCTCCTTGAGTGCCGAGCGCGAGTCCGTGACCCACGCGTGGTACGCAAACTGAGACGGAGGACGCACGCACAAACCAGCACGCAGGCACACACACAGACCAGCACGCACACACGCGTAGAAGAACGTGCATATGCGTACGCATGGGCAGACGCGCACGTGCGTATACACGGACGCGCGTGAACGCGAGCCCTCACAAGACCACGGACACGCGGACACGTGTGCGCGTGTACACACACAACGCACGTGGACGTACACTGAGGCGGGTGGATGGCGATGGCATTGCTGTAGGTCACTGGCAGTTAATTAACTAAATACGCTTGCCGCATTAGAACGCAGCGAATTGAATGTGTGAAAATTTGAATTGAGATCAACAACAATAATAATTAAAAGGTGAAAAATTATAAGTAACTTAAATTATTAATATTGTTCATTTTAATAAGAAAACATAATAATAATAATCCATAATAAAGGTTTTTGGGTTAGATCGCGTTATTTATGAATGTGTCGCAACCATCCACCACCCGACACGGCCAATCAGTAAAAAAGTGTCACGTTGACAAAAGACAAATCGTTCACTACTTTAGCCCACCGGTGTGTTGAAGAGTGAATCCACGACATTTTACATTTTCGAGTGCGAAGTTTCGCTGGTAATTACATCCAGCATCATCGACAAATCGCAAATCACCCGATTATGCTGGATGTAATTACCAGCGAAACGTCATACTCAAAAATGTTAAATGTCGTGGAATCACTCAACACACCGGTGGGCTAAAGTAGTGAACGATTCGTCTTTTGTCAACGTGACACATGTTTTGCTGATTGGCCGTGTCGGGTGGTGGAGGGTTGCGACACATTTATAAATAACGCGATCAAATCCAAAAACCTTTATTGTGAATAATATTGGTCGCGAAAGCCTACGTGTTAACCATAATAATAATCAATTAGATCAATCTTATCGGCACATACTCATTCCAAGTGAGCAAACTAAAGTCTTAAATGAATTTGGAAAATGTTTTGTTACTCATCGAACGCGTACAAGAATAAGACCGTTTTCTTAAAGTGGGAAGTTTCACAAATCTCTAAGTCCTGAAATAACAACCACGGGTGGATTTGGTATCGTCGAAGTTTAATGACAACTCCCCAATTGTCACCAACTCACGATCCCCCACAACCTCAGGTGAGGCAAAACTCAAACACAAATCCCTCCACACAGCATGGTACGATGTCGGGCATGGCCCTGGAAGATGACGACTCGAAACTTCTTCCGTAGTCACTTCCAGAGGCAATGACGACCAGCCTGACACCGGACGGTGATCCTTCAAGCTCTGTAGAGAATGATCAGTTTAACACGTGGTAAGGATTGCTTCCGCGACCAATAGTACCCACGATAGAGGGTTTTTTGTTGTTGCGTTAGATCTCGTAAATAATATTATAAATATTGCTATTTACGCGAGCTAAGCCTCGTGTAAATGACGATCATCAGAGCCGGGCCACACACTCTGACAAATGAGAAGCCAAACACACCACGGTGGCTGTCGAGACGGCGAACGAGGGGCAATAAATGCGACGCCTCAAAACAGTGGGGGGGGGGGCATGGTAAACGTTTACCGTGATATTCAAACGTTACCGTTTATTTAAAAAAAGAAAGACACGTACAGTCATTGTAAATAATAATAATAATAATTATTAATGTTCCGAGGGTGTTATGGAAATTCTCATTTACATTTGTCTGGGGGAAAAGTTAAATCCGGTTGGGAATTTTCCTAAAATTTTGGATTTGGGTTGAGATATCGACACACTTTATAGCCGACTGTTGTCTATAGCCTGACAACTATTAAGGGCAGTTTATAAATAATTATATTATTATGATAATGTTCCAGGATCAAACACTTTCACTTTATAGCCAACACCATACTTTGGTGATAATGTAACCCTTTAGTGCTGGACTCGGCTGAAACTCACGTTTAAGCTTCATCAGGTGGCGAAACCTCGTGCTTTTAACAAATAGGACCCATGAATATCAATATTCTTCGAGCCTCGTTTAAACCTATAACCACTTTTATTTTACCAGGTAATGCCCACTGAGCTATATAGTTATTTTTAGAAGCGACCTGGCCACAAATGATAGCTTGACGAAGTAGCTTATCACGTGGAAATCCATAGCAGCCAAATACTCTGAACGCATGTTTCTAAAAGTGTAGGGAAAAACCGGAGGACCCGGAGAAAAATACGCGTGACCACGGGGAGAGAGACGCCCACACTCCAAATATACAGCAAGCGTGAGGGTCGGGATCGAACCCACGACCTCCTGTATACCAGGCGAGGTAGTCAACTTCTCAATGTTGAGCCGAGGCCCTCATCAGTGTCGGCTCAACTCTCTAACAACAGCTTTAGCCCTCCCGAGCTACCCAGGCCACTGCACACGTGGCGCCTTGCGGCGTCGCGGTGGTCTCAAGTGTTCCCATTATTTTGAGGCGTCGCAACCGTTCGCGTCGCAGCACAGACGCCTGCCGATGTCACCCACACACAGCGGCGCCACAGGGATGCCCCGGGCTTGGACCAGTGGCCCCCCATTTCCCCCATCCACTTCGGAACTTTCCTTCAAGATGCGTGACGGGAGTTGGAACGCGTTATCCATTTGCACAAAAAAGGAGCTGGATTTTGAGATAAAAGGGGTATTTGTCAGATACTGCTCACATCTCTGGAGTCGGAAGAAGTGGATGGTGATGTTTGTTTCTGGGTTCCCTGTGGCTCCACTGAAGCCGGATTTTTGTTTCCACAAATCAGGCATTTTCGAGGGTACGTTGGCTCGGCGTGGTACACACACACTTCATCTCCATGAGCCGCATGGCAAGTTACAACAAATTGTCCTTCCCTGCCTACTCAGGCGTAGCAACTGCGTCCTGATGGGAAATGTTTTCAATGAACAATTATTTAATTTTGGCCCCCAACTGTTCAATCGTCAAGTTAGCCAGGTAGCTGATAAATCGTGAAGCACTAAACATTGCCACAATGGCACAATTTTGGTGGCCAAAACTTACAAAACCCACAGAGATGGACGAGATTGGCCTGTGGAAAACTGATCATAGCCGGCCTGACTGGACCAAACACGGCAACGCGCTCATGGAGACAAGCTCGGAGTCAACCAACATCAGCCGATGGACAGTACGGATAAGCCATGGATGGATGGACAAATGGAGTTTTCATGGAGCTTCGAGGTCACGCTCGTACGGACCGGCCCAGAGAGACTCATGCACATGGGTGGCGTCTCATGAGTGGCAGACGACAACACAGCAAGCGCGTTGGTGGGGGCAGAGGGACGGGAGAGGCCGAGAGAGGGCCTCAGCCCCCCCCCCCGCGCCCCAGCATTCAGCACAAGCACAACGAATGGGTAATGGATGGGTAATCACCAACAAGCTGTTAATTTGTTTTACCCCTAAACCATCGACGCACGCCTTGGCAGGGTGGAGTACATGATCAGCAGACGACACATTGCGTGAGTTGCGTGCCATTGCAGAAATGATGCATTAGTCAGGAAAATCCAGAAGCGTTAAATCAAGTTGTAACGATAACTTGGAGATGATGTATTTAGTGCCACTCAGGCATATCGTTAAAATAAACACTCGTGCGTACACATTGCAATGATATACCTCAGACAAGAATCTAATCTCCCGCCCGAAGATACTGACACTTCTCAAGAATTGGGGCTCAGTGTTTACGGCCGACCCTTGAGAAGTATGCCACCTGGCGTTGCCACGGTTTTCCATCTCCACGGAAACGCCACAAAAGTGAGAATCGCATCACGGTGCTGTGTGACGTAACAACACCTGTGCGGAATGCGACAGCGCCGTGGGCAATGTTGGCACCTACATCAGAGAGTGCTCGTGGCCAGACAGTCCACGCAGTTCGTGCATTTGCTGACGGGAGAACGCCACTTTACAGAACGTTGGGGATAGACCAATAACGAGTGGGGTGGCAGGGTTCGTGGAGGACATTGCCCTCTCCCCATGTAGCTACACCAACAATATTCCAATTCTCAAACTCCTTCTCTAATCCACGTTTTTTTTGTGACTCAAAATTAGCTCAACTTCACATCGTCGGGGAATTGTCATGGTTTAGCCATTGATGTTCCAGGATTTAGTTATGTCTGTCATGTTGGCCCAGTAGGGGGCACAGGTGGTGCATCTATCAGTCATCTCAGTCAGTCAACCCATGGCACCTAGGTCTCTCCCGTGACCTCCTGCCAGCGGGCGTTCAACACTTCACGTGGCCTCAAGGTGCACATAGCCTGGCACAAGCGTCGTGGTGACGTCACCGCCACTTAGTGGTGACGTCACCGCCACTTCGTGGCAAATGGCGGTTGTTGTATAATAAATGGCATGTGGAGTATCGCGTGGGTGACTTCGCTTTGAATTAATTTTTTCTACGAAATATAAAAGCTTAAAATAACCCAAACTGGAAGAACGTTGTTAATGTCCTAATTTGTTGTTGCATCACCACATACATCCCGCAGCAAGGGGTAGAGGAGCGTCCTTCTCAAACTCCTGCAAATCCACAGAGAATCACCTTGGCAGCAAGGAATGGCCCCAGAGGATGACACCGCAGAACTACTTCTGAAATAATTTCAAGAGGCCATTCTTACCCAACACTGGCTGGTGCTCGTTACAACTCTAAACTCGTAATCCGCTTTGTTTGGTGTGGCGAAAAGTCTACACCACGGGTCGGCATCCCGCGGCTACGGAGGCCGCGTGCGCCTCTTTAAGGACTGCTTCGTGATGTTTCGTTTTTCGTTTTTCGTTTAGTTGAGGCAATGTGCGGGCCCCGCCGCGTCGCGTCGTGACGCACGTACACACCGCCGACATGAACCAAGCCGGTGACATTAAAGGACGCGGCAGGAGCCCTGCAAGCAACAGCTTCGTGGCGCCCGCTCGGCTCAAACGGCAGAATCACGGCCCCTCGCCCCCCCCCCCCCCCCCCGAGGCTGTTAATTGGCCGCTAAGGCACCGCCGCCGCACTTTATGCGGTCGCTTCAAACGCCGAGCGGTCCCTCGGCTGCACTCGCACGGACGCGGCGTCACAACAGGCAGCAACCCGCTGTCCCCTCCCCCCAACGTCACGTCAACGTCTCTCTCTCTCTGTTCTTGTACCTCGCCCTCTATGCATTCGACTCTCTGAGTGCACAAGGTTTTAGCTGCAAGTTCGCTTCGTGTAATTTGGCGTAAGTTTTGCGATTGGCATCGGTCACGGTGATCCAGCGAGCAGAGCGAGCGGCTCGCAACCCAAAGGGTCAGAGTTCAAATCCTGGTTGGGGGGTTGACTCAGCCCAACCACACTTAAGAGGTCAATAGAATTGGTACCACTTTATGGGGGAAGTCAACGGTGGTTGTACTGTGGATAGACTCACCCCGCCATAGGAATGTGGAATTTCCACCACAGGCTCAGGGATGCAAATAGAAGACGAGCACTGCCTCAATGTCCATTTTAGCACATTGACTGTTGACGGCAGTGGTGCTGTGTGTCATCTGTCCATACCTACACTGATGGTAATGCTTTACTTTACCACTGGTCATTGGAGGTATGGCCCAGTGCCATTCACTTTTATTGTCTAAATACTGTTCGTGTTAAAAAGTCCATTGGAAGCTACAGAGGAGTTGGATATGGCACCAGTCTCAGGAGGAACAGAAAAAAACACGTAGGGAGTAAGTTAGTGAACTATTAATGTTGAGAAATCCACAGAACACAGTCGTGCAGGCCACCTGCATTCATGACAGCAGACCCATGCTGCGAGATAAAGATGCTGCAAGCTTCCACTAAGTTTAGATTCTAGAATTCACAACTGGCAATTCCAGGCCCAGATTAATGAAAAGACATCACTCGGTTTGCGATGAGGTGATGTTAAATGGAAGTCTTTCCGAAATTTTTTCGTGCAAGTTATATCATCATTTTTTCTCTCATGCATTTCCTCCAGCGTGTTAGAAAGAAGAGTTTTAACAAAGTACCCGTGTCGTCCTTCCATTTCCTGTTCCTGAATTGCTGCCATCAAAGAGCCACTTGTGGAACCACTGCAACAGCCTCCCCCATTGCAACACCAGCGGGGGGGGGGGGGGGGGGGGGGGCAACTTCTTTACAACAGTCGCGGCCGCAATTCAGCAGCGAGCTCTCACGACGAGAGTCTCCTGCAACTTGACGCATGAGCTTCCCTGCTGCCACGCAGCACGGAACGCACACTTCACGACGCACACTTCACGACGCAGGCGCGGAGGAGCGGTTGTCCCCTTGGTATTCCTCGACTTGAAAGGGGAAGGCAGGAAGGAAAAGCTGAAGGAAAGGCAGACCACGTTTGCCATGCGAGGACCACGCTTGTGAGAATGACCACTGGAAGCCACCGGACATTGAGCTTGAGAGAATAAATAGCTCATGCAGGATAAGAATACACTTTTCCGAATGCTGCAACGAACACGCACAAGGCAATGTTCAGCTGTCAATATCTTCTCGATGCTAAATGTGAGTCAATGTCACAGACCCTGCTGTCACTAAGGTGAGTTATGCTGAACCACTCCAACAATCACGCAGACCCTTCCAAAGTACAAACTATTGACGTGAAGCAATTTCGTACCACATCTCAGCACGGGGGACTGCAGCAACGGCCCAATGTGTTGTTGTTTTTGTTGTTGTAACAGTTAAAAGCGATTTAAATATGAGCACATTATTTGACCAACCACGATTGATTTGTAAGATCAGTTGCCAAGGCCAGAGGTATACCATTTTCGATCCCAGTAACTCGTGATGACAGCCGAGTGACAGGTCACACTCTGGGATGTGACAACCCAGAGCCGTGCGAAGGCGAACCGCCTCTTCCCACGACCACACGGCACGTTCAGGCCGGTCTCACCCACCACTCGCCTGCTGCTGGACGAGTGTTGAGAAGCGGGCCTCGCTCAACGTGGGCATGAAATGTACGCAAGTTGGATTGTTTTTGTGAAATCGCAAACGACTGGGACCAAGACCGTCATTACACTCACGATACTCATTAACCACTTCCGTCGCAGATGCGTGGGACCATGGCAATGAAAGCTAAGATCTCGGTGCTAATGGCTTGACGTTAATATTGACACCATTGCGTCATCCACGGCAACTTAACTGAAATTAATATTTTAGGTCAGCAGTGAACATTCTGCAAGCGTGGTTGCCAAAACAAATAGCAGAGAGCGAGGGGGGGTACCAGGACGCAAATGAGGGAGGTTTGAGAGAGGCATGCTGGTGTGGTGTGGGCTCTCGTTGATTTCGCTAAAAACTATTATTTGTTTTACCAGCTGAGGCCTCACGAAGCTATACAGCTCTTTATTCATAAGCGACCTGGCTATCACAAATGATAGCTCAACGAAGTGGAAATGTACAGCAGCGAAACACCCTATAAACGCGTGATGTTGAGTCTAAATGTGGAGGGGAAAACCAGGAGGACGCGGAGAAAATTCCACGCGGCCACAGGGAGAGAGACATCCAAATATACGGCAGGCGTCAGGGTCGGGATTGAACCCGCGTCCTCCTTCATACTTGGCGAGGTAGTTAACATCTTCTAGCCCTCGCAGCTCCCCTGACACGTGTGCGCTTGAGCAATATAGTAAACCACTTCAAGATCATGCAAGTAACAGGCAGACCTCGGACAGTGAGCTCGTGTCAAGCAATAGGAGCCAACCTCCGCATAGTGAGCTGGGGAAAATTAGTAAGTTGGTGTGAGCAAACGCAACGCAACCACGTGCGCGTAGTGCGCGTAGTGAGCTAACGATACTTTGACCGTGAGCGCAGAGTGTGAGCTCGTGCGTGCGTGAGCCGGGCATGAGCCAGGCGTGAGCCGGGCATGAGCCGGGCATGAGCCAGGCGTGAGCCGGGCGCGAACCCCCCCGGGCGCCATTCGGCAGAGGAGCTCCGCAATCCGCGAGGCGGCGGTGGCGGCTGCGTGGAGCGCGAGCAGGAGAGGAGGGTGGCGGCTCAAGGAGGGTGGCGGCTCAGGGAGAGTGGCGGCTCAAGGAGGGCACGAGGGTGGGGGTGGGGGCGCTTACGGGCAGCGTCAGGAGGCTTGACAGCTGTGGGGAAAGGGGAGACATGCCCCACTTAGAACACGGGAGACGCGCCGGGCTGGGTGGTGGGTGCAGCGGGGACCCGTGGAGGCCGTCGGCGAGGCAGGGCGGACGTGCGCAGCGGCTCGGGGGGGGGGGGGCGATCGCTCCGTCGCGACCCCCCCCCCCCCCCGCCGTCAGCGCGCGGGGTTTGGATAAGGGCCGAATTGATGGAGGTCGATTTTTGAACTCCACACCAAAACGTCCCAGATGCAAGCGTTTGAAAGCCGCGGATGGTCGTCAAGCCTCAATGCTAACCCGTCATAAAACGTCTGCAGATGTTGTTATGTCGTTGTTTCCCCCCCCCCCCTCCTTTTCCAGGAGGGCCTCGCTTAGGAAGTTTGGTACTCAATTGGGTGATTGTCCGGTTGCTCAAGCAAAGTGGGATGCCCAAAGAAAATCCACGTTTACGTGCAAAGAAAAATCGAAAAGTTCACACAGACGATACACAAACCTACTTTCTGCACTGCCACTTAGAGGTATATCTTGTTAACCTGTAAGAATGTCTGCACAGCAGTCAGATTATACAAATATAACCCCTTTCAACCATGACATACTTTTACACAAACCTGCATTCATACATAAGCAATACAGACGTTCCATAACCAGCACCAAAGGAACGATGGCGCACATCTCAAACGTCACACTTGCCCAACCCGCAAGGCCACCATCACTTGAGCTCAATCCTCCTCACATACAAGACAGAGAAAGATCCCCCGTACAGCCTTAACAGACTGTAGGGGCAAGTGCTGTTAGCGAGTAGCACCTATGAAGGCCGGAACAGCACACGAAGGGGTGGGTGGCCAGCACCACGCCCGGCCGCCTTTGTCTCCCGAGTGGCGATGTTTACACACCACACCAGGTACTAATTTGAGGCTGAGTCGACCTAGGGGAGGCGCAGGACCGGTTCAGATAATCGTCACTGGTGTTGGCCATGAGCGGGAATCGAACTCGGGTCGCTGGCGGGTTCGTAGCGCGCTACACCACCGCTCAACTACGAAAACACACACACGTGGACGCACACACACGTGGACACATACACGCACGTGGACGCACGCACACACGTGGACGCACACACACGTGGACGCATGCACGCGGACGCACGCACACACGCCCATGTTAGTCACGTTAGATTGTTTATTCAGGTGCTATTCGAGAGCACCTAGCGAGGACCCGCATGACGCAGAAGGTTGTGGGCCAGTGCCACGGATGCGCAGCCACCTTTGTCCCCCGAGTGTCGATGTTTACACACCGCCGCATCAAGCGCTCACATTTGGCTGAGCATATCCGGGGGGGGGGGGGGGCGCGGGGAGGGGTGGGGTGCACCCCTACCCACACCCCCACACAACACGCCGTGGGGACGGGACGGGAGGTGCAAAAGGCATGCATATCCAGCACAAGCAGATGTCAACGTCACGTAGCCGTGGTTCCTAGAGACAATGCACATTAAATACTCTCGCACATGAATAAATGAACGCGTCGGAGCACGCTGCAACCCATGAGACCCTCCTGACTCCGCACTTCAAAGCACACTTCTGCACAGCCCTGCGGCATGAGCACCGTCCAACGGGAATGATGGAATGGATGGAGTCAAGCAATGGGACACACGTGGAATGGCTTCAATGAGATGGGGAATGATGATCGGCGGCCACACTCCGCGCGCCCGCCGGCGCCGCGGTCGATATATTTTGTCGCGGCAAGTGGCCCCCCGAAAAAGGTGCCGGCGTCAAAAGACGTTGCGGCTTATCGGCACCGGGCGACGTGAAGCGAAATGACGGTGCCCCCCTTTTCAAATTAAGAGTCAACCAGCAAAGAGGCCGGGTCAAAGGGGGCTCTGGGGGAGCAGCTGGGGTGGCACGCGCGGGCGGGCGGGCGCGTGGGTACGGCGTGGGGCGCTCACGTGAGTGGGTTCGTAGTACCTTGAAGGCCCTGACTAGCCAGCGCAGAATCCGGCCAGGCAGGGAAAGGATTGACTTTGGCAAGGCTATTAATGCGGAAATAATCTTTCCCAGCGCTTGCTAAAGGAGGGGAGGGGGGGTCGAGTAGGGGGAGGATGGGAAGCAAGGGTTAGTCAGCATTAGTAAGCCGGTTGCAGAAAGGTTCGCACGCACGTAATGCAATCTCATAGCACAGAACATTGAGCATTTGCATTGAGAAAGCACAGCGGCAATAGAAATCCATAGAAGTACGGCAGTGAAGGCTCTGCCCCATCGAGTGTTCGCCCTCCGCTACCCCCCCCCCCCCCCCACACTGCTCCGCATCACTTACCGGAAACACATCCCCGGCTGTGGCAAGAGTGAGCTACTGGGAACACAGCCGACCTCAACGGTTCCCATCATTCACTCCCCCCCCTCGCCTCGCTCGCCACGACTCCAGGGCCAGAGCAAAGAGCCGACGACCAAAGCTCGATTTGACAAGTGCAGTCCGGGCGGTTTCCGCGCCTTCGGGAATGGTGCCGGGAGCTTCATTTAGCACGAAGACTAAAAATCCTGTCCTGCTTACTGCCCAGTAAAACCGTCTTGTGTGATTCTCACTTACAAGCTACACTCACTACTTTTATGTTCAGTAGTAATATCTTAGAGTACGTAACTTTTAGTTTTATATATATGTCGTTGGATATTTTTTAAATGTGGTTTTGAGGAATTTAGCCATTCGCACAAAATTAGCCGCTATTTAAAAAAAAACTCTTATCATGTAAATTTTTACTTAAAACTTTCGTGACTGCAGGCGTTCATATTATGTGGTTCTTTCGGTAAAGTCACGTAGATAGAAAATAATAAAATAAAATTTACAAAAAAATACAAAATTTTTATACAAATTCTGTTTTTTTATTACTTTTGTATTTATATTTCATTATTTTATTATTTTCTATCTACGTGACTTTACCAAAAGAACCAAAGAATATCTGATCACGTAGTCCATGACAGGAGGCTCGCAAAACCATCTCGAGCACCTCGCCTCCGAAGCAGCGATCGCGAGAGTTCGCGACCTGTGCCTCATCACGCCAAGTCGAAGTGTGGGTGTCTCGGTGCAACTGAAAGTTCCACTCCGAGTGAAGATAATCGCCGCCAGCACCACACACGTGTGTGAAGTGTGAACGGTGAAGGGTTGTGACCCCCGTCAGTAATGAGGCACTTCCACAGATTTCTATTGGAACGGTGGAGGGGAAGGGGGTGGTTCAGCCAATCACCCCGCTTAGTCAGCGAGAGGTCGGCATCACAACGGAGACAAATACAACAGAGGACACGTCATCGTGTGCATACACACACGTGGGATGTGTTGGTGCACGCACACGCACGAGTTTGTCTCGACGTTTGCACTCACCCATGCACCCCTCTGTGCACGTACAAACGTGCGGTGTTGCACACGCACGCACGCGTGCAAAAAACATGTGCGTGTGTGCGCGCGCATACGCGTGCGTGTACACACACGTGCGCATACGTGTGTGTTTTGCGCCAACTTGATGCCATGCAACATGTCCGTAAGCGCCGAGCCCTCCATGCGAAGTATTTAGTGCCCCAAAAATGATGTCTCTACAAATCTGTCCCCGGGTCCGTCTCCCTGGGTGTGCTTGGTGCACTTATCTTTACCCCTCTCCATGTATCCGGGTCTCCATGTCCGTTTCTGTGCCTGTCTCTTTGCGCGCATGTCGTGTTTCTGTGTCTGCGTGTCGATGTCTCTCTCCCCGTTGCTCCGAGCGTCGATATTTGTATCTTTGAGTGTACAATTATCTGCATCTCCACGTCTAATTTGCATTTCTCCGTCTATCTGTCCTGTCTCTGTATCCATACTTCCCTCTCGTGTCTCTTCCAGTGTCCGTCTCTTCACGTATCTCCCCCTGTGTGTCTATCTGTCTACAGGGCAATACTTGGCGTGCATGTACACATACACATGTCCACATGCATGTTATAATGTACAGTGGATACATGTACACTCGTGAACATGCATTCATGTTCATTGAAAGGAGCGGGGGGATTGGTTGCGACTTAAACTGCATAAGCATCGCTGGAGAGGGTCACCTTCAATCTACACAGCTATAACCTAACCCAAGTACACTACGTAATTACGCCCACGTAATAATCTATGGGCATGTATATAACACACAAGTCATTAACACAGATGGATGTGCAAACGGGGTTTAGAGAGTTTATATTTTGGTCGCGCGTCGTTCGGCACGACGTCCGACGTTTCGCTCCCCGTGCCGGGAGCTTCTTCAGGAGTGGAATAGTTCGAAGGAATTGTTCTAATGATTGTGTTACAACCCGAAGACACAACGGAGACCTGAGACGTCTGTTTTTTCTCATCTCTGCTTTACAGCAAATAACAATAACAACACGCTTTGGTGATGTAACCAAAGTAACGTGATGTATGTATGTTGAACTTCTTTCACACCGTATGTAGCCAACCGTGCTAATCGGCGGTGCGGAGCAATAAACTGAACATAAAAAGGGAGTTTTAAAGAAATTAGTTTTCAATCGAGATTATTTAAAAGTGCACAGCTCCAGTGGCTTCCTAATATCGGATTTAACCAACAAGTTGGTGATGTAACTAACTCGATGTAAAGGTGATGTAACTAACTCGATGTAAAGGTGATGTAACTAACTTGATGTAAAGGTGATGTAACTAACTCGATGTAAAGGTGATGTAACTAACTCGATGTAAAGGTGATGTAACTAACTTGATGTAAAGGTGATGTAACTAACTCGATGTAAAGGTGATGTAACTAACTTGATGTAAAGGTGATGTAACTAACTTGATGTAAAGGTGATGTAACTAACTCGATGTAAAGGTGATGTAACTAACTCGATGTAAAGGTGATGTAACTAACTTGATGTAAAGGTGATGTAACTAACTCGATGTAAAGGTGATGTAACTAACTTGATGTAAAGGTGATGTAACTAACTTGATGTAAAGGTGATGTAACTAACTCGATGTAAAGGTGATGTAACTAACTTGATGTAAAGGTGATGTAACTAACTTGATGTAAGGTGATGTAACTAACTCGATGTAAAGGGTGATGGTAACTAACTCGATGTAAAGGTGATGTAACTAACTCGATGTAAAGGTGATGTACTAACTGATGTAAAGGTGATGTAACTAACTCGATGTAAAGGTTGATGTAACTAACTCGATGTAAGGTGATGTAACTAACTCGATGTAAAGGTGATGTAACTAACTCGATGTAAAGGTGTGTAACTAACTTGATGTAAAGGTGATGTAACTAACTTGATGTAAAGGTGATGTAACTAACTGCATGTAAAGGGTGCTGTAACGAACTGAGGTAAAGGTGATGTAACTAACTCGATGTAAAGGGGATGTAACTAACTTGATGTAAGGTGATGTAACTAACTCGATGTAAAGGTGATGTAACTACTTGATGTAAAGGTGATGTAACCTAACTTCGATGTAAAGGGTGATGTAACTAACTCGATGTAAAGGTGATGTAACTAACTCGATGTAAAGGTGATGTAACTAACTTCGATGTAAAGGTGATGTAACTAACTTCGATGTAAAGGTGATGTACTAACTCGATGTAAAGGTGATGTAACTAACTCGATGTAAAGGTGATGTAACTAACTCGATGTAAAGGTGATGTAACTAACTCGATGTAAAGGTGATGTAACTAACTCGATGTAAAGGTGATGTAACTAACTTCGATGTAAAGGTGATGTAACTAACTCGATGTAAAGGTGAATGTAACTAACCTTGATGTAAAGGTGATGTAACTAACTCGATGTAAAGGTGATGTAACTAACTTCGATGTAAAGGTGATGTAACTAACTTCGATGTAAAGGTGATGTAACTAACTCGATGTAAAGGTGATGTAACTAACTCGATGTAAAGGTGATGTAACTAACTTGATGTAAAAGGTGATGTAACTAACTCGATGTAAAGGTGATGTAACTAACTCGATGTAAAGGTGATGTAACTAACTTGATGTAAAGGTGATGTAACTAACTTGATGTAAAGGTGATGTAACTAACTCGATGTAAAGGTGATGTAACTAACTCGATGTAAAGGTGATGTAACTAACTTGATGTAAAGGTGATGTAACTAACTCGATGTAAAGGTGATGTAACTACTCGAGTAAAGTGATGTAACTAACTTGATGTAAAGGTGATGTAACTAACTTGATGTAAAGGTGATGTAACTAACTTCGATGTAAAGGTGATGTAACTAACTCGATGTAAAGGTGATGTAACTAACTCGATGTAAAGGTGATGTAACTAACTCGATGTAAAGGTGATGTAACTAACTCGATGTAAAGGTGATGTAACTAACTTGATGTAAAGGTGATGTAACTAACTCGATTGTAAAGGTGAATGTAACTAAACTTGATGTAAAGGTGGATGTAACTAACTCGATGTAAAGGTGATGTAACTAACTCGATGTAAAGGTGATGTAAACTAACTTGATGTAAAGGTGATGTAACTAACTCGATGTAAAGGTGATGTAACTAACTCGATGTAAGGTGATGTAACTAACTTGATGTAAAGGTGATGTAACTAACTCGATGTAAAGGTGATGTAACTAACTCGATGTAAAGGTGATGTAACTACTTGATGTAAAGGTGATGTAACTAACTCGATGTAAAGGTGATGTAACTAACTTGATGTAAGGTGATGTAACTAACTCGATGTAAAGGTGATGTAAACTAACTTGATGTAAAGGTGATGTAACTAACTCATGTAAAGGTGATTTAACTAACTCGATGTAAAGGTGATGTAACTAACTCGATGTAAAGGTGATGTAACTAACTTGATGTAAAGGTGATGTAACTAACTTGATGTAAAGGTGATGTAACTAACTCGATGTAAAGGTGATGTAACTAACTCGATGTAAAGGTGATGTAACTAACTTGATGTAAAGGTGATGTAACTAACTTCGATGTAAAGGTGATGTAAACTAACTCGATGTAAAGGTGATGTAACTAACTCGATGTAAAGGTGATGTAACTAACTCGATGTAAAGGTGATGTAACTAACTTCGATGTAAAGGTGATGTAACTAACTCGATGTAAAGGTGATGTAACTAACTCGATGTAAAGGTGATGTAACTAACTTGATGTAAAGGTGATGTAACTAACTCGATGTAAAGGTGATGTAACTAACTCGATGTAAAGGTGATGTAACTAACTTGATGTAAAGGTGATGTAACTAACTCGATGTAAAGGTGATGTAACTAACTCGATGTAAAGGTGATGTAACTAACTCTGATGTAAAGGTGATGTAACTAACTCGATGTAAAGGTGATGTAACTAACTCGATGTAAAGGTGATGTAACTAACTCGATGTAAAGGTGATGTAACTAACTCGATGTAAAGGTGATGTAACTAACTCGATGTAAAGGTGATGTAACTAACTCGATGTAAAGGTGATGTAAACTAACTTCGATGTAAAGGTGATGTAACTAACTCGATGTAAAGGTGATGTAACTAACTCGATGTAAAGGTGAGGTAACTAACTCGATGTAAAGGTGATGTAACTAACTTCGATGTAAAGGTGATGTAACTAACTCGATGTAAAGGTGATGTAACTAACTTGATGTAAAGGTGATGTAACTAACTCGATGTAAAGGTGATGTAACTAACTCGATGTAAAGGTGATGTAACTAACTCGATGTAAAGGTGATGTAACTAACTCGATGTAAAGGTGATGTAACTAACTCGATGTAAAGGTGATGTAACTAACTTGATGTAAAGGTGATGTAACTAACTTGATGTAAAGGTGATGTAACTAACTTGATGTAAAGGTGATGTAACTAACTCGATGTAAAGGTGATGTAACTAACTCGATGTAAGGTGATGTAACTAACTCGATGTAAAGGTGATGTAACTAACTCGATGTAAAGGTGATGTAACTAACTCGATGTAAAGGTGATGTAACTAACTCGATGTAAAGGTGATGTAACTAACTCGATGTAAAGGTGATGTAACTAACTCGATGTAAAGGTGATGTAACTAACTCGATGTAAAGGTGATGTAACTAACTTGATGTAAAGGTGATGTAACTAACTCGATGTAAAGGTGATGTAACTACTTGATGTAAGGTGATGTAACTAACTCGATGTAAAGGTGATGTAACTAACTTGATGTAAAGGTGATGTAACTAACTCGATGTAAAGGTGATGTAACTAACTCGATGTAAAGGTGATGTAACTAACTCGATGTAAAGGTGATGTAACTAACTCGATGTAAAGGTGATGTAACTAACTGATGTAAAGGTGATGCTAACTACACTCGATGTAAAGGGTGATTGTAACTAACTTCGATGTAAAGGTGACTGTAACTAACTCGATGTAAAGGTGAGTAACTTACCTCGATGTAAAGGTGATGTAACTAACTTGATGTAAAGGTGATGTAACTAACTCGATGTAAAGGTGATTTAACTTAACTTGAATGTAAGGGATGTACACTAACTCGATGTAAAGGTGATGTAACTAACTTGATGATAAGGTGATGTAACTAACTCGATGTAAAGGTGATGTAACTAACTGATGTAAAGTTGATGTAAACTAACTCGATGTAAAGGTGATGTAAACTAACTTGATGTAAAGGTGATGTAATAACTCGAGTTAAAGGTGATGTAACTAACTCGATGTAAGGTGATGTAACTAACTGATGTAAAAGGTGATGTAACAACTCGATGTAAAGGTGATGTAACTAACTCGATGTAAAGGTGTATGTAACTAACTCGGATGTAATAGGTGATGTAACTAACTCGATGTAAAGGTGATGTAACTAACTCGATGTAAAGGTGATGTAACTAACTCGATGTAAAGGTGATGTAACTACTCGATTGTAAAGGTGATGTAACTAACTTGATGTAAAGGTGATGTAACTAATCGATGTAAAGGTGCTGTAACTAACTCGATGTAAAGGTGATGTAACTAACTTGATGTAAAGGTGATGTAACTAACTCGATGTAAAGGTGATGTAACTAACTTGATGTAAAGGTGATGTAACTAACTCGATGTAAAGGTGATGTAACTAACTCGATGTAAAGGTGATGTAACTAACTTGATGTAAAGGTGATGTAACTAACTCGATGTAAAGGTGATGTAACTAACTCGATGTAAAGGTGATGTAACTAACTCGATGTAAAGGTGATGTAACTAACTCGATGTAAAGGTGATGTAACTAACTCGATGTAAAGGTGATGTAACTAACTTGATGTAAAGGTGATGTAACTAACTCGATGTAAAGGTGATGTAACTAACTCGATGTAAAGGTGATGTAACTAACTTGATGTAAAGGTGATGTAACTAACTCGATGTAAAGGTGATGTAACTAACTCGATGTAAAGGTGATGTAACTAACTTGATGTAAAGGTGATGTAACTAACTCGATGTAAAGGTGATGTAACTAACTCGATGTAAAGGTGATGTAACTAACTTGATGTAAAGGTGATGTAACTAACTCGATGTAAAGGTGATGTAACTAACTCGATGTAAAGGTGATGTAACTAACTCGATGTAAAGGTGATGTAACTAACTCGATGTAAAGGTGATGTAACTAACTCGATGTAAAGGTGATGTAACTAACTCGATGTAAAGGTGATGTAACTAACTCGATGTAAAGGTGATGTAACTAACTCGATGTAAAGGTGATGTAACTAACTCGATGTAAAGGTGATGTAACTAACTTGATGTAAAGGTGATGTAACTAACTTCGATGTAAAGGTGATGTAACTAACTCGATGTAAAGGTGATGTAACTAACTCGATGTAAAGGTGATGTAACTAACTTCGATGTAAAGGTGATGTAACTAACTCGATGTAAAGGTGATGTAACTAACTCGATGTAAGGTGATGTAACTAACTCGATGTAAAGGTGATGTAACTAACTCGATGTAAAGGTGATGTAACTAACTCGATGTAAAGGTGATGTAACTAACTCGATGTAAAGGTGATGTAACTAACTCGATGTAAAGGTGATGTAACTAACTCGATGTAAAGGTGATGTAACTAACTCGATGTAAAGGTGATGTAACTAACTCGATGTAAAGGTGATGTAACTAACTCGATGTAAAGGTGATGTAACTAACTCGATGTAAAGGTGATGTAACTAACTCGATGTAAAGGTGATGTAACTAACTTGATGTAAAGGTGATGTAACTAACTCGATGTAAAGGTGATGTAACTAACTCGATGTAAAGGTGATGTAACTAACTCGATGTAAAGGTGATGTAACTAACTCGATGTAAAGGTGATGTAACTAACTCGATGTAAAGGTGATGTAACTAACTCGATGTAAAGGTGATGTAACTAACTCGATGTAAAGGTGATGTAACTAACTTGATGTAAAGGTGATGTAACTAACTCGATGTAAAGGTGATGTAACTAACTTGATGTAAAGGTGATGTAACTAACTCGATGTAAAGGTGATGTAACTAACTCGATGTAAAGGTGATGTAACTAACTCGATGTAAAGGTGATGTAACTAACTTCGATGTAAAGGTGATGTAACTAACTCGATGTAAAGGTGATGTAACTAACTCGATGTAAAGGTGATGTAACTAACTTGATGTAAAGGTGATGTAACTAACTCGATGTAAAGGTGATGTAACTAACTCGATGTAAAGGTGATGTAACTAACTCGATGTAAAGGTGATGTAACTAACTCGATGTAAAGGTGATGTAACTAACTTGATGTAAAGGTGATGTAACTAACTCGATGTAAAGGTGATGTAACTAACTCGATGTAAAGGTGATGTAACTAACTTGATGTAAAGGTGATGTAACTAACTCGATGTAAAGGTGATGTAACTAACTCGATGTAAAGGTGATGTAACTAACTTGATGTAAAGGTGATGTAACTAACTCGATGTAAAGGTGATGTAACTAACTTGATGTAAAGGTGATGTAACTAACTCGATGTAAAGGTGATGTAACTAACTCGATGTAAAGGTGATGTAACTAACTCGATGTAAAGGTGATGTAACTAACTTGATGTAAAGGTGATGTAACTAACTTGATGTAAAGGTGATGTAAATAACTTGATGTAAAGGTGATGTAACTAACTCAATGTAAAGGTGATGTAACTAACTTGATGTAAAGGTGATGTAACTAACTTGATGTAAAGGTGATGTAACTAACTCGATGTAAAGGTGATGTAACTAACTCGATGTAAAGGTGATGTAACTAACTCGATGTAAAGGTGATGTAACTAACTTGATGTAAAGGTGATGTAACTAACTCGATGTAAAGGTGATGTAACTAACTCGATGTAAAGGTGATGTAACTAACTTGATGTAAAGGTGATGTAACTAACTCGATGTAAAGGTGATGTAACTAACTTGATGTAAAGGTGATGTAACTAACTCGATGTAAAGGTGATGTAACTAACTCGATGTAAAGGTGATGTAACTAACTCGATGTAAAGGTGATGTAACTAACTCGATGTAAAGGTGATGTAACTAACTTGATGTAAAGGTGATGTAACTAACTTGATGTAAAGGTGATGTAACTAACTTGATGTAAAGGTGATGTAACTAACTCGATGTAAAGGTGATGTAACTAACTCGATGTAAAGGTGATGTAACTAACTCGATGTAAAGGTGATGTAACTAACTCGATGTAAAGGTGATGTAACTAACTCGATGTAAAGGTGATGTAACTAACTCGATGTAAAGGTGATGTAACTAACTTGATGTAAAGGTGATGTAACTAACTCGATGTAAAGGTGATGTAACTAACTCGATGTAAAGGTGATGTAACTAACTTGATGTAAAGGTGATGTAACTAACTCGATGTAAAGGTGATGTAACTAACTTGATGTAAAGGTGATGTAACTAACTCGATGTAAAGGTGATGTAACTAACTTGATGTAAAGGTGATGTAACTAACTCGATGTAAAGGTGATGTAACTAACTTGATGTAAAGGTGATGTAACTAACTCGATGTAAAGGTGATGTAACTCGATGTAAAGGTGATGTAACTAACTCGATGTAAAGTGATGTAACTAACTCGATGTAAAGGTGATGTAACTAACTCGATGTAAAGGTGATGTAACTAAACTCGATGTAAAGGTGATGTAACTAACTCGATGTAAAGGTGATGTACTAACTTGATGTAAAGGTGATGTAACTAACTCGATGTAAAGGTGATGTAACTAACTTGATGTAAAGGTGATGTAACTAACTCGATGTAAAGGTGATGTAACTAACTCGATGTAAAGGTGATGTAACTAACTCGATGTAAAGGTGATGTAACTAACTCGATGTAAAGGTGATGTAACTAACTTGATGTAAAGGTGATGTAACTAACTTGATGTAAAGGTGATGTAACTAACTCGATGTAAAGGTGATGTAACTAACTCGATGTAAAGGTGATGTAACTAACTCGATGTAAAGGTGATGTAACTAACTTGATGTAAAGGTGATGTAACTAACTTGATGTAAAGGTGATGTAACTAACTCGATGTAAAGGTGATGTAACTAACTTGATGTAAAGGTGATGTAACTAACTCGATGTAAAGGTGATGTAACTAACTTGATGTAAAGGTGATGTAACTAACTCGATGTAAAGGTGATGTAACTAACTTGATGTAAAGGTGATGTAACTAACTCGATGTAAAGGTGATGTAACTCGATGTAAAGGTGATGTAACTAACTCGATGTAAAGGTGATGTAACTAACTCGATGTAAAGGTGATGTAACTAACTCGATGTAAAGGTGATGTAACTAACTCGATGTAAAGGTGATGTAACTAACTTGATGTAAAGGTGATGTAACTAACTCGATGTAAAGGTGATGTAACTAACTTGATGTAAAGGTGATGTAACTAACTCGATGTAAAGGTGATGTAACTAACTTGATGTAAAGGTGATGTAACTAACTCGATGTAAAGGTGATGTAACTAACTTGATGTAAAGGTGATGTAACTAACTCGATGTAAAGGTGATGTAACTAACTTGATGTAAAGGTGATGTAACTAACTCGATGTAAAGGTGATGTAACTAACTCGATGTAAAGGTGATGTAACTAACTCGATGTAAAGGTGATGTAACTAACTTGATGTAAAGGTGATGTAACTAACTTGATGTAAAGGTGATGTAACTAACTTGATGTAAAGGTGATGTAACTAACTTGATGTAAAGGTGATGTAACTAACTCGATGTAAAGGTGATGTAACTAACTCGATGTAAAGGTGATGTAACTAACTCGATGTAAAGGTGATGTAACTAACTCGATGTAAAGGTGATGTAACTAAAAGTAACGTCACACTGCGCCTTGAGCGGGCGTAGCGGACGGGATTTGACCCGGACAGCGGCTCGGTGAACCCGGTGGGGCGTCGTGAGCTCTTGAGCGGGGGGGGGGGGGGGCGCGTGGAGAGTGAAAGAAGCCGAATTGTTCTCTTGAATTGCAAAAAAACCATCAAAAAATCTGGCTGAGATTTTGTTTTAAAACATTTTTCATAATCAGGAAGTGTGCCCTACGAACAGCTCGCGCAAAACAGAGGATAAGTTACACGTGCCGAGTTCAACGGACCCGTTCCGTTCTGTGGTGAAGCGGCCAGCTGGCAGGCATTGGCTTGCGTTGTTAGTGGGTTAGTGTAGCGGTGAAGAAACGTGCACAAACACCGCACTCATAACCTCAGTACTAATTTTAGACTGAGTCAACCTACGGGAGGGCCCTCGCCAGGTCTAGCAGGCAATTAAATGTTGCGTGCCATGGCCAGGAATCAAACCCTCGATCATTGCTAGAATTGTAAGGCAGTGGCACCGACAACACCACCATCACACCCAATTCTCTTTGTGTAACTCGTGCACGCACAATACAGGCACTCAGACACACATACACAACAATACACGGTGTTTAACATACAATCACACACACGCGAGCACGCGGAAAAAAAGCCCGTGCGCATGAGCGCACACGCGCACGTGTACGCGATGCTCACATGCGCCGCATTAACGTGATCTCTGGGGGTTTGACGGCGCTCGGCAGAGACAGGGCCCTGCATTGTGCGAGCATCAGGACGCGTGCGCGACCACCCCCAGCCACACAGCTGCCACTTGGCACTCGCACAAATATTGTGTCTACCTCCAGAGCGGGAGGGGGCCGGGATGAGTGGGGCTCTGGGGCTTGCCAAGGTCAGGCGGCGAAGGCTGATGACTTGCACGAGTCCGCGGAGGGCGGGCTTCGGGGGGACTGTGTTGGGATTCATCTCACTGGCGTTTTAAAACAATACCGTCTATGCTTTCAGCTCCACTTGGCGTTTGGACGTTTTGAATTGACAGCTTCAGTCTCAATTAGGTTTATATTTTTTTTTACTCAACTATTGTCAATTTCGGTTACAGATCCAGAACATGCGAGTTTGGTTTGTTTCCCTTGGGTGTTAATAATCAGTCACGTCACGACATGCGCCACGCCACGTGAGAAGTCTTGAAAGGGAAGAGGTCTAGAACGAGACAAGTCAGAACCGCTCCAAACGTCTCAATGGATGTCTGGACTTGCACGGTAGGGATGGCTACAGTCTCTGGCTTTGGCTCGGTTTGGCCAAATCGTATGAATGGCTGTGGCCAAATTGAGTTCTGGTTGCTTTGCAGACTCCTGACTGGGCTCAGCTGAGACTCAACACGTGCTTCACTTGAGGACCCTTCCTTGTGTGACTCGGAGAGTGGAGCCCAATGGCTGGGCCCGAACCCAGCTTCTCAGGGACGTTGGGTCAGTGCCCCGGCACGAACCACAGCGCTATGACAAACACACAACCGTCCCGTGCCAAACCACTTTTCACCTTCCTGAGTTATCAATTGCACAGCGATTAATCTCCCAAATGGCATTTTGGTGATTAATTACACCGTACGTGTGTATCAGCACGTGTGAGCACGTGTGATCACGTGTGTGTGTATCGACGAGTGGCAGCCAAAACAAAATAAAGAGATCGTTAAAGTCACGCCCGACTCATGTCTGTGGGGTTTTTGTATTTTTATCTCCAATTCTATCAAGAACACGGAACATTGACAAATGTGTCAAATGTACAGCTGCAAGCTTTTGTTTTTTATGTTTGCTCTTACAAGCAATATTTATTGTGGTGATAACATATTATTTTATTATCTGTTCATTTTGACAATTGCACTGTTTGTCTGCACTAAGATACTTGACACCATACTTTATTTATTAACTCTTACACCTGGTTGTAAACAACGTTGACGTGTGTGCGTATTTTTATACACGATGAAGCATCTGTACAGGGTTATGCAGTACAGCAATACCCCGGCTTACGTCGGGGGGATGGTTTCCTGAAAGGTGCATCGATGAATATCGAAACGACGTCAATAAAAGCGATTATTTACTGGGCAGTCGGCGGTGAAGGCTGAGAGGCGACAGATATCGAGAAAGGATGGAGGATGCTGTCAGCGTCGCAAGTGTGGCTTGAGGCAACGCAAATGGAGTGGCGGTGGTATTAATAATAAAGTAATGACATATTTTCGGAACGACGTAAAAAGGGGGAGACGTAAATCGGGGCGTGACTGTATTCGGGCTGAGGGGCACTGCCGCGAGAATGCTCAACTCACAATGGTAACAGATTGTGGTCGAATGTCGATTCACGCCTCTCATCCTTTCTGGGTTTGTGATGTCACCTCCTTTTTTGTGGCAAGTCAACTGTTGGTCTTCCAACAGAGAGAATGACCCTTGTCGTGCAAATGTGGAATTTCCATTCTTGTCTCTGTGGTCTCAGCTGTGGCTATTTATGTGCCGTCTCACCAGACGAAAGTACACATTTCCAGAATTACGTCGGCCACCAAAGTCCTCCGTGACACGACACCATGGAACTTCTCCTGCCCGTCACTTTAGCAGACACCTCCACTGCTCCGAGTGTCGCCGCTGCAGAGGGGCCGACTTTCTTTCTGCTATTGGCGAGGTGTGTTTACTTTGGAATGGGCTAACCGAATGCCAAAAAGGCATACTGTGAGAATTTTTTTTTTATTATTCAACTGCCACTCATCAAGATATTTGGCCGTGCTGCACTGTATCGTGTATGCATTGAAACTAATCACACCCGTTTACGCACGGTACATACACTGTGCCGTACATGAAAATACGTTGGATACAATACGCATTCACCTGCAAATATAGAAACATTTCACGTGCGTGGTTAAGAAGTCATAAGGAAGATTTGCCACTTGTACATTTCTATTAACGGAACAAACAATGGACATTTGGAAGACTACCATCACGTTGTGCGGACACGCGGTCATGAGATACCCACCTTGAGCTGAACGCGCCAACTGCAACACAGCACAGCGCAGCACTGGCATGGCCGAACGCATCATCATCATACGACGACGCTGCCGCCATACACGGCGACAACATTCAGGCAAGCGTCCACGGAGTAAACACCTCGATGTGTCAAAAACAAAAAAGCTTGTGCAGCTGTAATTACATTCGTAGCATGACTTGGAAGTATGGGATTCTTCCCACAATGCTTGTGATGAGGAATATCACTGCCTGGGGTCATTGCTATCATCTTAACCGTTACTATGAAACTCCTAAATATACTCAATGGCCCTTTGGTGAGTGTGATAAGTGCCAAGTTTCGTGTGAGGGTGGAATCTATGTATAAACTGGAAGGGTCTGGGAGGCCCCAAAGACTTGGAACTCGAGAGAGGAACCTGGAATAAAATTTGGCCAGACCTCAGAAACTAAATGAAGACCCAATTAAGATTGGGAGTCGCTCATAATTTGAGTTAAGAATTTTTTCACAAAACTCTAGCTATGCTAGGAGTACCCCTGGACATTTCAAGAAGGCCTCAGGCCGTATTCCGAGTTGCGACTCGGCTTTGGTCCGGTCTCGAACACTCAGGCTCAGCTCAGGCTTGGACCACTCCGTTGCTTTCAAAGATGCCGGCTCACTTGAGCCAGAGCCAAGCCTCAGCCGAGCGGAGACCAAGTTAAAAAGGAGGAGCTCAGAACCGGAGGAGGTGCGGAGTGGTTGAGGAGTGCCCGAGATGGGGGACGATGGAAGGCTGCGGGGACAGTACCTGGAAGGCGCTCTTCTTCTGTGTGGCGGCGCCGTCTCGCTCCTCGTCCTCCTCCTCCTCTTCACTGTCCGTCTCGAAGAGGTAATAATCGCCAGAGCGGACCACTTGACAGTAACGGGATCACGCGCGCTCGTTAAAACCGGACTCACTCCTCGCACGCACTTACCGCAGTCCTTTTCTCGCCCGCTCCAGCCGCATTCACCGCAACGTGCGCGCCCACTGCGGCCACCCTTGTGTGCCCCCCCGTCACAAAACACGTTCAAGCCAACTCGATCGCTCGTCACGGCCACAGAGACGACAACGGGATCACGCGCGCTCCTCACGAATGCTCACAGTGTAAGCTGCACTTACACCAATGTCAACGCAATCAATGAGAAGCCGGCGTGTGGCACGGTTACCACGGGCGCAGGTCATGACGGTGGTTACGATGAGAGCACAAGGCTGAGTGATGAAGACATGAGATTCTCTTGCAACCTCTTAAGACACAAACCAAAGAACAGACAGCCCTTATCTAAGCTATGGGTCCTTTTTGCCAGCATCCATAATGATGCAAAATAAGAATAGGTTTTACCTTTTCTGGCAATAAAACAGGTGTTAAGATGTTAAAACGCGAAATAGAAACCTTTTTGCAAGGAATAAAAGTCTGATATAACTGCTCGACCCAAGCTATAAGCTATAAGTGCTCGCATTGCCTTTCTACTGTTCGCCTTTTGGCGTTGTTCTCTGGTCTAACACTAATAGACGAGACAAGGCCATGAAGAAAGCTGTCTCTGGTGTAGGCCAATCAGTTTTAAAGACAATGCATATGTTATAATCAGAGCATGTTTTTTGCACATTTTACCACAACCATGTAGTTAATGCAGAATCGATACCTTGTAATGAGGGTCTATTTGGTGTTTCAACATCTTAACACCTCCCGTATTAAATTTTGATTTAAAGCTTTCGTGACTGCAGGGATTCATCTTCTTGGTTCTTTCGGTAAAGTCACGTAGAAGGGAAATAATAAAATAATAAAAATAAAACATAATAAAATAATTCTCACGACGTTTCGGCCACTGAAGAACAGGTCTGTCTTTCCGACAGACCTGTTCTTCAGACAGACCTGTTCTTCACCTGAGGACGGCTGGTTGCGTTGTGGCCGAAACGTCGTGAGAATGATTTTATTATGTTTTATTTTTATTATTTTATTATTTCCCTTCTACGTGACTTTACCGAAATAACCAAGAAGATGACCTCCCGTATTCTTGCCGGAAAAGGAAAACCTATTTTATTTTTGTTCATCATATTTCATCACGCTGATCAGCAAGGGTTGGTGAAGAGCCCAAGACTGTTTCACACATCACTCACCACTGACATTAGCCACAGGCAGCAACACATCTCAGGTGACCGTGGTGAGAGCAATCGGTGTTAGTGGTGGAGCTGTTAGTGCTGCTGTGGCGTTGCGGTTACAGGGGGACCTACTGGAGGCGTGGTCGACCCATGGGCGCCACCACTGCTTCCTCTTCTTCTTGCCACCGGGTTCCTTCTCCCCAATCTCCTTCCCAGCGCCCTCCGGGGCTGGTCCCCACAGGGGTGAGAGTTAGTCGGAGGGATGACACTCACGTGCATTGCGTTCACAAAATAGAAATATGCGGCAGCCCTAACAATCTGTGGACTATAAAGTTACCGGGCCTGTACTCTAAAAACATGTTTTTTAAGTATATCATAAATTAGGCAAATATTACGAATTGTTTTTTGTAATTACAAAAAAATACACTTAGTATTCCCAGTCGAATTTTTTATGTAAATATGGATCACAAATGAGTTGAATTTAGCATAGGTTATATAAATTATGTATCCTAGAAATATCTTGCTGATATTTTTTTTATTTTACCATGTCCAAATTTGGTCTCCCAGTTGTCCTCAAGTTTGTGGATTAAGGCATTGCCAAACTGTTGATTGAAATCCGCTGATCACATGTGCTGTGGGTAACCTAAACTATGCCAAATAAACACGTGTCGATGGGAGGCAAACATTGTTGTGTCCGATGTTCTCGATAAATTCCTTTCATCATCGCGCAACACACGAGGTTATGTACTAGAGTACCGCGACTGTACAACGTGCTGCCACATTTCTATTTGGGGGAGCATGCCTGTAAATAACCACACTGCAGAAAACAGAAGCAGCAACCGCACTTCAATTATATACAACAGTCTACGTGACATCACCGTACGTGGTGTGTACACCGCGTATATACCGGATTGTAAAATGTATTGCGGTAATCTTTGACGAAGCACGTCACATTTTCTACAAGTACGCCGCCAAAAGCGACCACTGTGTGTGCAGGCCCGTTTGGCTAAACTATCATTTACCTAAACTACGAGAAGCAAGAGAACCCGCGGTGGGGGGCTGGGGCTTGTGGGATTTCAGAGGCGACAGTCGCCAATCGGGGCCCCTGCCACCAGCGACAACCACGAGCCACTTTGGTTTCTCTCCGAGGCGCCGTGGGAACGCCGAGCGCGCCGGCTAACCCTCGCGCACGGCAGGGTGCCCCCGTGCCTCGCTTGTGCCTCCCTTGCTGCGTGAGCAACGCCCACATGTGGGGCACTGGTATGCAGGGCCGGATTAAGATTGTGTAGGCCCCGGGGCTACTGGTACTGTGAGGCCCCCAGTAATATTTTCCAAAGGAAAACAAAGTTAAAGAAAAATACAATTTAATTTACAAGGCTGACAACAAATAAAATTTGGCATTCACAAATGAAACAACTTTTCACTTCATCTCTGGAGGCCTCTGGGCTACAGCCCCTAAAGCTTCGTGCCTGAATCCGGCACTGGTCGCATGTGGCACGCTGTCGCATGTGGCACGCTATCACATGTAGCACGCTATCACATGTGGCACGCTATCGCAATGCATTTTAGAATTGAGACTGCAGCAGTGTACCTGCTTGTTTTTTTACGTAGGTGGATTGAAAAACAACTGAGCACACGAAATAAACAGCACACTGTATACTATAGTGAACATACTCTACGTACATCGTCGTGCTTGTACAGGTTATAGGTCACGCCTTGCAGTGTTAGTGTTTCGATTTAAAGCTTTCGTGACTGCAGGGATTAATCTTCTTGGTTTTTTCGGTAAAGTCACGTAGAAGGGAAGTAATTACTTCCCTTCTACGTGACGTAATGACTTTACCGAGAAAACCAAGAAGAGTGTTAGTGTTGTTACTGGGGGGGGGGAAAACACGCGGCGTGTTACACAAACAAGGGGTCCACGATCCCCAGTCAGGCAGGGTTTCTCCAACTCCATTTCTCGCGGCAAACAGGTTTTGCATTTTGATGTTTCGTTGATCAATCAATCGCAGATTTATAACACTCCAAATGCAGCATTTAAGCTAAGGTGGAAGTGCGTCTCAGCTTCTTCACAGCGCTGCATCACGGGGCTTCACGTGGATGGAGGAGGAAGACCGCTCAATGGGGAAGGTGGACCCACAGTGGGGGAGGCCCGTTTGAGAAAAAAACAGTCCTGAGTCCTAAGGCCTTCTTGTCACCCCAGGCCACACAGTGTCCATTCTGCAGGCTCCATGTCACTTATGGACAGTGCAGCAGCAGCAGCAGACACTGCGCTTTTACTACGACGATTGCGACGACAAATACAATGACTCACTCGGTCGCTCGCAGCAGCCACGGTAAGTGCTGCTCACAGGGAACGCACAGGCTGACTTGCTCGTATCAGCCAACCAAGACAAACAAAAAATATACAGCGTGAATCAAAACATTTAACAAATAAATTATATATTTAGAAAAATGACGTGAGAAATAAAAAACTTATAAATGAACATCCTTCATTTTAAATATTAGCTGCCAGGAGCTGAGCCTAATCCGAGCTATAGCTGAGCCTGATCCGAGCCATGGCCGAGCGAGTGGCTCAAGGCCGAGCTCTAATAGTGAGCTGAATCTCACTATTAGAGGGTTGTGCCAGAGCCGAGCCGCAACTGAGAATGTGGCCCCCGAGTTTAAGCGAGCTCAGACCACCCAGGAGGTGGTCTTGTATGTCTCAGCGATCGGGACGCCGCACGGCACCATTGTGCCTGGGTTCGATTCCAGGCGGTCATGCGTGGACTGAACCTGCTGCTCAAGTATGGCGAGTTTATGGTCTCAGCCGGGTAACCGATGACCGTACCACAAAGAAAACATTAAAAATGTCATTCGGTGTTTTACTTAATTTGGTAAAAACTTCATATCTGAGAATAAAAAATGGAAATTCGACTGTCATCTCATAACAGAGTGGATGGTCAGATAAAGGTCAGATAAATGTTACTGATTTTAGTATTACTGCAATCAAATCACCCCCTCGCCTGTACGTGTTAGTGGTCTATACCAACCATCAATCAAGTGGGTTGAGGCACATGGCTGAAGATGGATGAGCTCATGATGGAATGTTCCACTGGTTGGGTGGGGGAGGCAGCCACAAGGAAGGAGAAGCTCAACCACAGCCCACCACAACCACCGTTAATGCACCACTCGCCACTGAGCGGAGAGATGGCTCAGAACGTAAATATTGAGCGAGTAATATCAATAACGAGATGCACCAGAGTGAAATGAATGGCATTAACGCAACAAATATACAGCAAAAAAAATAAACGCAGATTCACGCAAATATTTATGTGTGTGCATATGTTGAAACATATGGACTTTCTGATGTTCCTTATAACCAAGTCACAGCCAATTAAGGTTCATTATCCCCCTTGCAGAGACGACTCGGGGGTAATAATAGTTATACGTAGACAGTTATTAATCATTAAAATTCACTTAAAAGTCGGTCATATTAACGAAAAACCAAGTAGCACCTTTGTAATGCACTGTAAATATGACTCTCCATTGATGTCGGTTTAATTAAATACAATATATTGTGTCTCGATAGAGAGATTGGAAAGGAAATGGACAGAAAGACATGGAGACAGGGAGACATGGAGGCAGGGAGCCACAGAGACACGGAGACAGAGAGACACAGAGACAGGGAGACACGGAGTCAGAGAGACATGAGAACAGAGAGACAGAGAGCCACAGAGGCAGGGAGACACGGAGCCAGAGAGACAACATATCATGACACCGAGCCACTGCTGAGGGCTCATGATTTATTGAGTGCACGACAACAACTCGTGACGCTGTCCAAACTCTGCCGGCTATCCCGAGGCCCCTCCAGGCTATTCCAGGGCCTTCCAGTACTCGTGGTTTGCACCCTGCACTCCCCAGACACCAGGCGGGTTTTGCAGCGTTGGCACTCGTTAACCAGGGAGTCACCGCCTGGCTGCGGCAGGCATCCTGCAGAGTTCACAGCCGTGCACTCAGCTCTCCTTATGGGAACATAAAACACTCCTCCCTCCTTCTCCTCCCCCGTCTCTCCTCGCACGGCGTGTGCGTTGAGAATTCCCTTTCCTCGTCCATTGTATTCAAGCTCATGGAGTGCGACTCGACTCAAAATGCTTCATAAATGTCACCTGCTCTCCATCGCCCAGGGATTTCTGTCGTGGGCAGCTTTGTGTTAAAGGCCTGTGGGCCTCTTTAACAGCCGCTGTGACAACAGGGGCCAAACAGTACTAACAACACACTCCCTTTATGTATTGTCTACAAATATAGTTTCAAAGTACATAAAACAATGCTTTAAAAACAACGCTTTTACTTCACTTCACCCAAAATGTCATGATTTATGCCTGGAAAAGGCACCTTTTCATTGGAAAAATCACTGTGCCTCATCGGATAGGGAAGAGGGAGGGGGGCTAATGGTGCTTTGCCGCTGCCAAACACTTTATAAAACCTGTGGGTTGAGGGTTGGGTTCACATCCAGGACCAGGAACCGGTGGGGGGGGGGGGGTTTAAAACTGAAGAGGGGCAGCCGAGAGGTCATGAGAGAAAAAGAAGCACCTTGGAAGTGTGTGGTGAGCTCCTGTTCACCCTCGACCGGTGCTGACTCCTTTCCCTTCTTGAACTTCTGCTGCCGCGCAATGATCCGCTCCATCCTGGCCAAGCCGTATCACAACAACAACAGCAGACAACAACAAACGTTTATAATGCCCCCACAACGTAAAAAAAAACCTTTCAGAGCGCAGAGTTACAAAGGGGGAAAACAGTAAGGAATGCGATGGACTGAATAAAGGAGGGAGAGAAAATTAGCACGTAATGGGGGTCCAAAACATTCTGAATAATAAAGTTTAAAACTTTGTTTATTTTAACAGCTAAAGCCCACTGAGCTATATTGCTCTTTTTCAGAAGCAACCTGGCCACAACCGATAGCTCAAAGGAGTGGCTTATCAGGTGGAATTCTATAGCAGCCAAATACGCTAAATGTGTGGTGACATTGATTCTAAATGTTGAGGGAAAAACCCGAGGACCCGGAGAAAAACCCACAAGACCACGGGGAGAGAGACACCGCAAACTGCAAATATACAGCAGCAGGCGTCAGGGTTGGGTTCAAACCCACAACCTCCTGCACACCAGGCGAGGTAGTTAACATCTCGCCGCCAAGGCACCCCTAACGCCACGAGGAAGCACCGTTTCTCAAGCACGTCATCGATCAGCTGCACGAAGCTCACAGGCGATGAAAAGGTTCTGAGTTCAGATCCGGGCGAGGTGACGACTCGTGCGAGCAGGAAGACGCTTGTTGAAACTGGTTTCACTCGGAGAGACAGTGACTCGGTGGTAAACCGGAACTTTACGTGCGCTGCTCATGCCACCCGCTGTGGCCTCTCCTCCCCCTCTTGTTGTTCATATTCATGGCTTTCACTTCTGTCTCTCTTCTCCAATGCAAATCCCATACCGGCGATTATAATACTTATATATCGTTGAGCTCTAAGAACGAGTGACATTGACGGGACACCAGCACGGCAGTCCGGTGCGAGACGCACTGCCGCTTCAGCTGGTCCATGGACTTCTTCTCCTCCTCCATGCGCGCCTTCACGGACTTCACCATCTCCGCGTGGATCAGCTCGGCACCGCTGGTGTACACGCAGGCACACACACAGACAAAGATCCCCCGTATACCATTAACAGACTGTTGAGGAAAGTGCTGTTAGCGAGTATTGCCTATGAAGGCCGGCACAGCACACGAAGGGGTGGGTGGCCAGCACTACGCCTGGCCGCCTTTGTCTCCCTAACGATGATGTTTACACACCGCACTAGGTACTCATTTGAGGCTGAGTCAACCAAGGGGAGGGCCCGGTGCCAGTTCAGATAATCGTCACTGGCGTTGGCCGTGAGCGGGATTCGAACCCGGCTCGCCAGGTTCGTAGCGCAGCGCTAACTGCTACACTGCCGCTCCCTCACGCACACACACACGGACAGACACAGTTCCCCCAAAGCAACGTTAAACATCCCCCTGACTTCGTTTAGAACACGTAGATTGTTGTCAGCCCGCGTTATTGTCCACATTTGGCAATTGACTCAATAGGTATTACACACAGCGGCAATCATCGCCCCTGCTGGCAGACTAGCGCCCGTTTGGAGGCCAGGTGCAGGAGGTCACCTTGTGACCACAGTGAGCGAGAATTGAACTTGGGTCACCGGGTTCGTAGCAACGCCCTCAGGGGCTCTGTCCAAGGTCAAGCCGCACTTCTGTTCTTGACAAGTACAAAACAAATGGCGGATCGGCGCGAGTGTGTGGAGTGGCGATGGATGTTGTAGTGCCACCGTGTCGCAATGTACGTCTACAGCTGGGAGCACCACGGCAGCAATCTCGCCAACGGTCAACTCTGCGAACACATTGAGAATCAACGTTATGCGTTTCGAGTATCTGGCTGCTATAAATGTCCACGTGATAAGCCACTTTGTTGGGCGATGCTTTGTGGCCAGGTCGCTTCTGAAAACGAGCTGCATAGCTCAGTAGGCCTTAATTGCTAAAATAAAAATAGTTTAGTTCTGCACGTTGAACGGCCGAAGAAGCCTCCCTCAATGTCCAGCCGGAGACCCCCTTTAGCGGCGAGGCTTAAGGGCACACGGGCGCCAGCGAGGGACCATGCGTGCGTACGTCTGTGCGTGCGTATGTCTGTGCGTCTGTGCGTACGTACGTCTGTGCGTCTGTGCGTGCGTATGTCTGTGCGTCTGTGCGTACGTACGTCTGTTCGTGCGTATGTCTGTGCGTACGTACGTCTGTGCGTCTGTGCGTGCGTATGTCTGTGCGTCTGTGCGTACGTACGTCTGTGCGTGCGTACGTCTGTGCGTACGTATGTCTGTGCGTCTGTGCGTCTGTGCGTCTGTGCGTCTGTGCGTGCGTACGTACGTCTGTGCGTCTGTGCGTACGTACGTCTGTGCGTACGTACGTCTGTGCGTCTGTGCGTACGTATGTCTGTGCGTCTGTGCGTACGTACGTCTGTGCGTGCGTACGTACGTCTGTGCGTCTGTGCGTGCGTACGTCTGTGCGTCTGTGCGTCTCGCATTGCGGTTCGTTCGGGCCAGTCCGGTGCGGTGGGGACCAATGTGTGGGTGCTCCGACCTCTTCCAACCGTGGAAGAGTAGGCTAAACACCCTCGAGAGGGGCTCTCTCGACCTCCCTCTCTCCAGCGGAGGGCCCTTCCAACCAGCAGCGGCGGGCGCGAGCAAACCGCGGGGGCCGCGCCTTCGCCCCCCCTTAGGTTTGGACGGGGCAGCGGTGGGGGCGCGGCTTACCGCGAGGCGAGCAGCGTGGAGGCCTGCAGGTCGGCCACCACGTGCAGGTAGTAGTAGCTGAGGAAGACCCTGCGCTGCAGCAGCAGGAAGAAGAAGCAGATGGCGTCCCAGATGATGCCGGCCTCGGCGCGGGGCAGCTCGCACAGCTTGGGGTCCGGGAAGTCTGGGGACACGGCGTCACGGCCAAGCGCGGTGGCGAGACGTTAACTACCTCTCCTGGTGTGCAGGAGCTCGTGGGTTCGATCCCGACCCTGACACCTGCTGTATATTTGGAGTTTGCGTGTTCTTCCCGCAGTCGTGGGGATTTTTCCTCGGGTCCTCCGGTCTTTCCCCCCACGTTTAGAATCAACATCACGCGTTTAGTGAATTTGGCTGTAATACATTTCCACGTGATAAGCCACTTCATGAAGCTATTATCTGTGGCCAGGTCGTTACTGAGAAAGAGCTACGTAGCTCAGTGGGCCTTACCTGGTAAAATAATAAATAAATAAAATTGCACGGTGTGGGTGGTGCATGTCTGTGTGGTGTGTACGGTTGGTATATGTGCGGTGTGAATGGTGCGGGTGGTGCGTGTGTGCAGTGTGTGCGGTGTGTGCGGTGTGGGTGGTGCGTGTGTGTGCGGTGCGTGTGTGCAGTGTGTGCGGTGTGGGTGGTGCGTGTGTGTGCGGTGTGAATGGTGTGGGTGGTGCGTGTGTGCAGTGTGTGCGGTGTGTGTGGTGTGGGTGGTGCGTGTGTGCGTGGTGTGAATGGTGTGGGTGGTGTGTGCAGTGTGTGCTGTATGTACGGTGTGGGTGGTACGTGTGTGTGAGTGGAGGGTGTGTGTGCGTGCGGTGTGGGTGGTGCGTGCGCATGTGTGCAGTGTGTATGTTGTGGGTGGTGCGTGTGTGTGGTCTGTGCGGTGTGGGTGATGCATGTGTGCGATCGGTGTGGGTCGTGTGCATGCGGTGTGGGTCGTGTGCGTGCGGTGTGGGCGGTGCGTGCCCGGGTGCGTGTGTACGGTGTGGGTGGTGCGGTGTGGGCGGTGCGTGTGTGCGGTGTGTGTGCGCACACCCTGGTTGTAGCCCTTGATGGTGCACACCAGGCTGAAGGCCTGTACGAGCCAGCAGCAGTTCTCCCCGAGCGAGCGCAGGTAGGCACACGCGGCAATCTGCAGGGCACAGCGCGGGGGCGGCGGTCGTCAAGCCCCTAACCAGGCCTCAACGCTCCTGCTCCAGGTCACGTCTTCCATCCAACAGGATCTCGACATCAGTTATAAAGAGGCCCACAATGGCACTGCCATTTATTTAAAGACACCGGTGGCCTTGAGCAAGTGGCAGTAATTCCACATTATTAAGGCCAGGAGTTTGCTCTGAAAACCACTGTTGAATTTCTCAGGAAGTGCCACTTATTTAATCGATGCCAGGATCCCGGTTCCTAAGTTTACGAAGGAAACATGTTATACTCTCTGGTTCTTTCGGTAAAGTAACATAGCTAAAAATAATAATAAAAGAACACGACGTTTCGGTCGCAACACAAGCGTCCGTCATCAGGTGAGAAATAATGATCTGCTGTTGTGGCTTTATATAGGCACGGGGGGGGGGAGGGGGGGGGTTCGTAGAGTCGTGGCTGCAGGAGTTCACGGGGGGAGAGGGGGGAGGGTTTGTGGCGTGCAGGGACGGGTGAGAGTGAGAATCACAGTAGTTAAAACGTTTTAACTGCTATGATTCTCACTCTTACACCCGTGCTGTTTTCGTTTACTAATTCAAGCTCATGGACATGCTAATTTCTCCAGCCCCCAACCGTCCCTGTACGCCACAAACCCTCCCCCCCTAAACTCCTGCAGCCACGACTCTACAAACCCCCCACCCCTTCCCCCCCTCCCGTGCCTATATAAAGCCACAACAGCAGATCATTATTTCTCACCTGATGACGGACGCTTGTGTTGCGACCGAAACGTCGTGTTCTTTTATTATTTTTTCTATCTACATGACTTTACCAAAAGAACAAGAGTATGGATTTCTGCAGTCACAAAAGCTTCAAATAAAGATTGAAACATGTTATGTTTAATCCTTAATGATAAAAGATCCAATACCAATTCGTGGGGTACTCTTAGAACAGATCTTGGAGGTCAGGTGTCAACCGTGCAGTGGGAACTGACAAAGGGTAGCGAGCATCAACGACATTGACTGTGACGACCTCTTGACCTCACCATTTTTTTAATGAAAAAAATTGTTATTAACTAAGAATAAAAGCAATGGCGGAGCCAGGATTTTCAGATAAGGGGGGCAACCCCTCCAGCAATGAAAAATGATAGAGGAGTTGTTAGTAAGTAAGGAGTTGTCCCTTGCTTTTTATTCGACGCGCGTGCGGCGATGGCGCAGCCATCGATCGAGGGTCGAATTCGAACCGCGCCGTGTGATCGGCATCACGCTCGCTGAAGGTGTTGATGTCTTCAGGGAAGTCGTGTGCTGTATACGGCAACTGCGTGCAATTCTGTGAAACCGCTTTGCCGTTACTTATTGCCAATTATGGACTCAGACTATTGTTCTATCATCTCATAGAGTCCCTGGCACGTAATAATATGCTACACAGTGGCAGTTGCAAAATACCGATTTATTACTAATAAACCCTAATAATCCGATCGAAATTATGTATTTTGATCGGATCATTGGGGGGGCACGTGCAGGCCCCCCCTCCCCCCTGGCTCTGCCAGTGAGTACAAGTGTATTGACACGGACGAGCGATGAGGGGCAGGGGTACAGATATTCTGCAAACGACAATCCCGAGGCTAGGTGCCCACGGGGTAAGTGGAAGGGGGATTGAGCTCAGTGACCTATCTTGACCTCGACTTTAGCAATAGGCTCGCCAACTTACGAACCGTGGCTCAACATCGCCTTCGGACGCATAATTACACAGCACTTGTGAGTACCGCCAGCGTCCGGTGGGGCGTCCGGTGGGGCGGCCGTGCGTGCGGGCGGCACTCACGGAGAGCACGTTCTTCACAATGATGACGGTCACGTTGTAGGCGATCATGTAGTCCCACAGCAACAGCGTCCGGCGCAGCGGCTGCAGCAGCAGCTGCCCGCCGAACAGCAGGAAGTAGAAGCAGCCCACGAGGTAGCCCATGCAGAAGAAGCTGATGCGCATGGTGCCCGCGAAGAAAATCACGATGAGGACGAACCAGAAGAGGTAGCTGAAGAGGATCACCTTGATCATGTCCAGGTAGGACCTGGGAGAGGACGGCAAGAGCACGGGCCCGGTGGCTCAAGAGGTCGGAGTGCTGAGCCGGAGCCGCCGAGTGAATCGGGGCAGCCGCCCGTGATGTACGTACGTACGTATGTACATACGTATATATGTACGTACGTAGAACTTCTTTCGCACCGTACGTAGCCGACCGTGCTAAATCGGAGGTGATGAGCTGGCTGCCTAAGAGTGGCAAGCTGGTGGCTCTGAGCTCGGTCACCAATGCCATTACAAAGACAACAAAAAACCTTCACATTAAATATGCTTCTGCACTGAGTGCTGACCACCACTTGGCAAGGATGCGGAGTCCCCGCCCCGTGGCAGTACACCACCGTAGCACAATCGGGATGCATTTGCAGGCGTTCCATGCACACGCACGGAAAGAATAGCAACGCCATCCCCATGGTCGCCGCCACCCCCTTGATCTGAGGATCCAACAAATCACTCGAGACAGCAAGAGTGGCTTACGCGAACGCTGCCGCAAAAGGTCATGCGTTTGGCGCAACGGTCCCTCGCTGACGACGCACGATTGATGAGCGAGCGCACACGCGCGATTCACACTTCACGCACGTTTACGGTGGATTTCCGCTGCATTCAATGGGACGGCGTAAAACACGAATCGGCGAGGAAATGAGACGGTGACAACGTTGGCGCAAAAATATCGAAATGCTCTTTCTTGATCGCCATCGGCCGTCAGCTCCATGGACCCACTTGCAGTGGATGAAGTCGGGCACGGGGTTGTCGGAGCTGAAGTCGACGGCGTTGAGGCTCCAGCAAACCTCCACGTTGTCCCCGGCCTGCAGGCGCACGGCCGCACGGTTCTCCTCCTCGAACACGCACAGCTGCAGCGACGCCACCAGCAGCAGCATGCAGTCGTCTGAGGGGCCCTCGCGCGCAGGGCGCCGCGCACGGCCACGGGAGATGGAGGGGGGGAGGGAGGAAGGAACACGGAGGTGGAGGAGGTGTTTTCTGTGATAGCGAGGTAAGAAACTCGGTTGCTGAGGTGCCTTGAGTGCTTTGTGAGGTCCGGACACTGAAGAGCGCTAAATAAAAGTAACGATGCATTGTGGCATCAGGTGAGGAGGTGCGGTGACCGATGAGGAGATATGCCATCGCGTGAGGAGGTGCAGGAGTGGTAGGGGAGTAGTAGGTGTGGTTGCTCACAGATGATGAGGATGGGGTTGGGTCTCATTGCGAAGTCGGGAAAGAAGAGCCACTTGATGAGGTTGGAGTTGAAAGTGGCTCCGGCGAACCTCCATGGGTACTCTGGCACGCACAGTGTCCACGCGGCACGCACAGTGTCCACGCGGCACGCACAGTGTCCACACGGCACGCACAGTGTCCACACGGCACGCGCAGTGTCCACGCGGCACGCGCAGTGTCCACGCGGCACGCGCGGTGGGCACGCGGCACGCACAGTGTCCACACGGCACGCACGGTGTCCACGCGGCACGCGCAGTGTCCACGCGGCACGCGCGGTGGGCACGCGGCACGCACAGTGTCCACGCGGCACGCGCGGTGGGCACGCGGCACGCACAGTGTCCACACGGCACGCGCGGTGGGCACGCGGCACGCGCAGTGTCCACACGGCACGCACAGTGTCCACACGGCACGCACAGTGTCCACACGGCACGCGCGGTGGGCACGCGGCACGCGCAGTGTCCACACGGCATGCACAGTGTCCACACGGCACGCACAGTGTCCACGCGGCACGCACAGTGTCCACGCGGCACGCACAGTGTCCACGCAGCACGCACAGTGTCCACGCGGCACGCACAGTGTCCACGCGGCACGCGCAGTGTCCACGCGGCACGCGCAGTGTCCACGCGGCACGCGCGGTGTCCACACGGCACGCACGGTGTCCACGCGGCACGCACAGTGTCCACGCGGCACGCGCAGTGTCCACGCGGCACGCGCGGTGGGCACGCGGCACGCACAGTGTCCACACGGCACGCACAGTGTCCACGCGGCACGCACGGTGTCCACGCGGCACGCGCAGTGTCCACGCGGCACGCGCGGTGGGCACGCGGCACGCACAGTGTCCACACGGCACGCGCAGTGTCCACGCGGCACGCACAGTGTCCACGCGGCACGCACAGTGTCCACGCGGCACGCACAGTGTCCACGCGGCACGCACGGTGTCCACGCGGCACGCGCGGTGGGCACGTGCACAGTGGTGGAGGGGGGGTTACTCCTCAACAACTCATATAAAACTCACATTACAGATTACCTTACATTTTATTGTAGTAAAAATGCAATCATATTATTCGGACAGTATTTTACTTTTATCTAATCTGCGTACAGCGTAAGATAGAGGAACGATGACGATCCCAAAAGGAACGCCTCCTCCTCTTGCCCTCCTTAACCCTTCCCCATTCCGAGACGTTTGCAAGTGGCAGGGTGGGTGTCCCGTTCACCGCCGAATCTCGGCACGCGCGAGCAGTTCATCATTAATTTTATTCAGAGGGGCGTAGCGCCGCTGTTTATAAAGACATTGTTCTCACCGCAGAGAACCAGAGCGACACGACCGCACTCTATAATAGATGGCGCCAAACTGTGCCAGGCACCCTCCCGCATGGCCTTTTACTTCCGATTCCATTCCGATGGCGTAGGTTTTGATAACAGAATGTACAAACGTCATCAAAACGCAATCAGAAGAAACACTGATGACGTCCACGTACGTATTCGTACGTCATCATGATGAGAAAGGGTTAATCACCGACGTCACTCCGCGGCAGGGAGCCGCCGCGCCACACACGAGGCCGGCGGTCACCAGAGGCCGTTGCAAGTTAGGTTGCCCACGCTGACCCACCGGCTACGTGGCCCGGGGCCCGGCACCCTCACATTTCCACCCACCAGGACCCTCTGTAAGATAGCCTTTGTGGGAAACATTTTGAAGACGATGCTGCTGGGCAGGATGCTATCGACTCGAAAACGGTTTCGCGACGAATCCTTCGACCGTGAGACCACGGAAGAGAAAAACATCTAACGTTCGAGACATCGCCACGAACAAAGGTGCTCATGTAGCTTATCAGTTTAATATAAAGTCTTTTAGAATGTCAACTTGTAACGTGCCGCACAATATTCGTTCACTCTCGTAGAGGACAACTCAGAGGCGCAGGGATGCAGCCGCGCAAAGTGCCGGCGCTAACAAATGACCATGCTCTGCGGTCCTCTATATGCTGAGGTGTTATCAACCGATTAAAGAGTGTTTTACACGTGGGAGGAAACTGGAGCACCCGGAGAAAACCCTGCGCGTGCAAAGGGGAAACACTCGATCCCAAACGGATGGAACAACTCGAGTCCACGTTTTTGCTGTACCGCCTTTGCCTGGCAAGCCATGGTACGGTTCCTCGGAGTTTCGCAACGCTCGTGTGGCGATCCACCAACTCTTGCTGCAGCCCTCACGGGGGGGGGGGCGGGGGAGGGGGGGGTGGTACGCGACTGCCGAGCGAAGTAGCGGTGGCTTGCGTGCGCCCACCCTTGCAGAGAGCCGGGGGGATGCCGATGCACAGCAGGTACTGGAAGAGCATGAGCGACGCCAGGAAGAGGCAGTATCGCGGCCAGGCCTGCGCGATGGCCTTGCGGCGCCGGCGGGCCATGAGCGCCAGCATGCAGGCCCCGTGGAGGCACGCGTACAGGTCCATGCGCTGGCCCACCGTGTTCACCGCCGTCAGCAAGCAGATCTGGCCGCGGGCGAGCGGGGGAACGGGCGGGGGAACGGGCGGGGGAACGGGCGGCGCGTTCACACCCGGCAACTTGCTTCGAGGCCGAAGCGCTCGGCGGACACTTGAGACTTTCGTGCTGCAACCGTGAGACTTTGATGTCATCGTGGTATCTCACAGCCGTGCCCTACTACAATACCAATACAACAATTAACGCCCCTTTGTTAATTGTCCTGTGGCTTGGGATGATTGATATCCTGAAGTGGAAGATTAGTTGCTGGATAGAACCACATTTGTTCATGTGATTTGTAGCGTTGATCCTTACCCTCCCCACCCCCTCTTGTATCGACAGTTACATTTTAATGTGCAATTTAATTGAGGGACTGTGTGTTGTTGTCTTGCTGTGGTCTGCGACTGTTGTTTACATTTGGTGTTGACAAATCGGCAGGAATTTCTGTACTTATGCACTTCATTTATATGTATTTATATTCTTTGGGTCTTTCGGTAAATTCACGTAGATAGGTTCAAAGAAAATAACAAAAATCTACTTTGTTATTTTCTTTGAACCTATCTACGGGACTTTACCGAAAGACCCAAATAATATGATTTCCTGCAGTCGCGAAAGCTTTAAGTCACGATAAAGTTATTTATTTTTATTGACTTGCTTGCCTCTGTTCTGCACTATTGTATCGTTTGTTGTTGTTCATCCCGTGACGCTAATGGAACATCCGTGAAAAAGAGCTTTACAGCTCATCGGATTCCTCCTCCAGTTTACATAAAGACTCCGAATCTGAGTGCTTGGCAAGTGGCAGGAAACCGGAGTGCGTGGGGAAAACTAAACACGGACAAGGAGAAACAGCCACACGCTCCGCATGGACGGATTCGAGAATCCGCTAATTTACGGGCAGCGGCAAAAGCAGGCGCCACCGATCCGTGAGGACGCCGCGGCCGCCTGCACCGGACCCACGGAGTGGTCGCAGTACCTCGAGGCCCAACTTGTAAAACTAAACTAAACTATTTTTTATTTCACCAGGTAAGGCCCACTGAGCTATGCAGCTCTTTTTCAGAAGTGACCTGGCCACAAATGATAGCTCAACGAAGTGGCTTATCGTCACGTGGAAATGACGCTGATCATAAATGTGGAGGGAAAAACCCGGAGGACCCGGAGAAAAATCCACGCGACCGTCACGGGGAGAGAGACACGCAAGCTCCAAATATACAGCAGGTATCAGGGTCGGGATCGAACCCGCGACCTCCTACACACCAGGCGAGATAGTTAACATATCCTAGCCTGGGGTAATTCACATATATTATGCATGCACACCATGCCCGTACATCCTGCCGTAAAGTGGTGCAAACTGGTGAGCGAGCGGCGGCACGCTACCTCGAGGCCAAACTTGTAGAAGCCGTAGTTGATGAAGTACTTGATGCAACCCACGATGCCCTCGTCCAGGTTGCGCCGCGACACGTTTTCGAAGACGGTGCTCATGAGCGGCGGCGTGAGGCCGAAGTGCAGCCGGTGGTAGAGCTGCCGCCTCATCACCGTGATCTCCACCACCAGCAGCGCCAGCGCCACCACGTGGTGCTGCACAAGCAGGGTGGGGGGGGGTCATCGTGCGATGGCCACGTGCGCACCCAGCGGTATGACGAGCGAGGTCAAATTGCGATGGGGGGGGGGGGGGGGGGCGACTCGGCTCATCGTGTCTCTGGATTCGATAAAAAACGGTACCACTTGGTGAGGAACAGTGGGTGTCCTTGGCCCCTGGCACAGGAATGTGAAACCTCCACGACTGGTCCAGGGACATGAAATCGAAATGAGCAGCTGCCTCTCAATTCTCACTTCAGTAGCAACGATGGCCTGTTTTGAATAGATTCAACCCGTACGATTCTGGAGCGATCACGTGGGTAGCCAACAGTGGCCTGCCAACAGAATGCCGGGCCTCACCACGCCAAGAAGGAATTTCTTCCGCAGAGATGAAGAGCGCTGCTCTGTAGCAGAGGCACGGTGAGACCTTTAAAGTTCCCGGGTGGCAGCATAGAACATTGAAGGCAAACCTAATTATCCCAGGCTTATGCTATAGATGACGTGGATATGCCTTGTCTCCAGGTACAGGTAAAGATCTCTATGCGGTATATGAGGATGGAGACACTATCTCCGTTTGACAGGGAGGCTTTCGCGACCAATATTATTCATAATCAAGGTTTTTTGGGTTAGATCGCGTAAGCATAAATGTGTCGTGAACCCGCCACCACCCGACACAACCAACCAGTCAGGTTTGTCACGTAAACAAAACGTGTCAATTACTTTTGCTAATTCTGGCAAAATCGCCCGATGATGCTGGATGTAATTACCAGTGAAACGTAACAGGACTCAAAATTGTAATTTTCGTGGATTTACTCTCCAACACACCATTGTGTGTGTGGGCGCCGTATGGCGGTGTGTGGGGTGTGTATGGGCGCCGTACCCGGATGTAGGAGAACACCGGCCGTGATTTACGAATCCCGACCCAAGGCAGGGGATCAACGGGCCCAGCGTACAGTGTGGAGCCTCGCAGCAGCTCCTCCGTCTCCAACGACGTCTCATTCAGCAGCGGCTATCACGCCGCATCGAGCAAGCACATGAACACACACAGAGACACAAACAAAGACAAAGATCCCCCGTATAGCCTGGAACAGACTGTTGAGGCAAGTGCTGTTAGCTAGCACCTATGGAGGCCGGCACGGCACACGAGGGGGTGGGTGGCCAACACCACGCCCGGACGCCTTTGTCTCCCTAGTGGCGATGTTTACACATCACACCAAGTACTAATTTGAGGCTGAGTCGACCTAGGGGAGGCCCAGGACCTGTTCAGATCATCGTCACTGGTCTTGGCCGTGAGCGGGAATCGAACCCGGGTCACCAGGTTCGTAGCGCAGCGCACGAACCGCTACACTGCCGCTCCCCACACGGACACACAGACAAACACAGTTCAACCAAAGCGACGTTAAACATCTCCCCGACTTCATTTAAAACGCCATTGTTGTCAGCCGGCGTTATTGTCCACATTTGGCAAATGACTCAATAGGTATTACACACAGCAGCAATCATCACCCCCTGCTGGCAGACTAGCGCCCGTTTGGAGGTCAGGTGCTGGAGGTCACCTTGTGACCACATGGACAGCTGACACTGGGAACGCCCTTTCAAATGTTTGAGATGCGATGCGATGCGACGCAAGTCGCCGATCGCGTAGAATAAGCGGAGAAATGGTCTGGGTCCCAGCGTCGGGCGCGATGCGTCCCCGACTGACGCTCCGCACCACCGAGCAGTTGCTGGAGTAGTGGATGGGGTCGATGGTGTCCAGCTGGTAGATCATCTTGCAGATGATGAGCACGCACGCCCACACGGTGCTGATGGACGCGGCGAGCGGCCGGAAGCGCACGCATGGCAGCGCGAACACCCAGAGCCCCAGGAAGAGTGAGTTCATCAGGGACACCTGCACAGCGCGCACACACGGCCAGCGCCACCGCGTGCTCCACCACCGGCAGCAGCAGCAGGAGCTTCGATTCCTGCTACTCAGAGCGGGAGGTCGGCAAAACGATAGGTTCAGTGTCCCAAGCGATGACATCGCGAAAGAAGGGTTAACATGAACTGGATGCGGTTAGCATTAACCAGACATCAATAGCGAAGGGTTAACATGAACCTGATGCGGCGAGAGAAGGCTGTCGTCGTCACCTGATGCGTGTCCGTGTTGTACCATGTGTTGTTGTTTGTTCTCCCAAAGTGCTAGGTGCTTGATCTGCATAATAAGCGGCTACGCATTCTAGAGCCACCAACACACGTGTGTGTTGTTTACTTAGCACGTGGTCCTGTCGAGGTCTGAACGAGCGAGTGGGCTACTCGTCTGGAGATACGTTTAAAGCGAGGAGCTTTGTCATCGAGAGCAATTGGCCTGGCTTCGAACCATCTAGAGGAGGGGTCGGCAACCAAAATAACAAGAATATTTTTTTTATTAGAATTCGGTACGAAAAAATAACTCAATTTTTGAAGAGCCGCAATGCAATATGAATACGAGACGTTGAGGTTGTTAATGAATGACGTCACGATGCGGCCCTTAAAGAGCCACCGCACGCGGCTCCGGAGCCGCGGGTTGCCGACCCCTGGCCTAGAGGGTTGAGCCCTCAGCCGCCACCGACTGGAGGCGCGCGTGAACCGGACGCGGACGCTGGGCCACAGCCTGCTGCGTGCCAGTGCTCACGTCCTTGAGGGAGATCCAGATGATGTAGAAGGAGACGACCTTGATGATGTGCAGCTCCAGGATGCGCCAGGCCAGGGTCTGCACCTTGCGCAGAATGTCCACCGACTTGAGGAAGAGCACCGTCAGCCGGTCGAGCACCAGCATCCACTTGTTCCGCTCCTCCTCTTCCTCCTCTTCCTCCTCCTCCGTCTCCATTTCATCGTCCTCATCCTCATCCTCTTCTTTCTCTGACAAGGCAAAAGTGTGCACTCTGGATCATCAGTGCCATCTTTACTCATCACTGCATCGCGCGCATTCAGGTGCGCTTCTGCGGCTGTCTTGAACGCTCTTCCTTACGATATTAGAGAGCCCACTAGACCTATGCACTTTTTAATCATCTAGATTGATAAACTAATTTCTTTAGAACTGCTTTTGTGTTTAGTTTGTTGTTCTTCCCCCCGCACCTTTTGCACCTAATGGCTACATTAGGTGCAAAAGATCTATCCACTGCTGGATGAAGGCTTCCCAAGCCCCACAGTCCCGCAATGCAACGATCCACTGAGCACCGACACGCTCAAATCACGCGAGCCGATTTCATCGCTCCATTTTCACACTCGACGTCCTTCCGGTGCGTTCCCTCCCTTGGCTGTCGCTCCATTCTGAGTCTCGACGATCCGCCATCGTCCCTTCTGGTGACAGGTCCTGGGCACCACGGTGGCGAGCTCCCTTGCCTGCTATGCAGGTCACGGGTTCGATCCCGACCCTGGCGCCTGCTGTATATTCAGAGTTTGCGGTGTCTCTCTCCCCCTGATCGCGTGGATTTTTTTTCCGGGTCCTCCGGTTTGCCCTCCATGTTTGGAAACATGCGTTTAGAGTATTTGGCTGAAATAAATTAACACGTGATAAGCCACTTCGTTGAGTTATCATTTGTGGCCAGGTCACTTCTGAAAACAGAGCTACGTAGCTCAGTGGGCCTTACCTGGTAAAATAAAAAAAGTTTAGTTTTAGTTTACGTCCAGCCCCAGCAAACTTGCTTGGCTGAAGGCAAAATTATGCTGTGCTTACTCTGCTCAAGCATTTCACCTGCGTGTGTTCGCTAATCCCTATTTTTCTGTCTCTCGAAGTAATTCCAAACATGCACCTACCTCTCCACGCTTCAGTGCCTTCTTCACAAGTGTTTATTTATATCGAGGATAGCCCCAGCCATGGGAATGTGGAATGTTCCAGCACCGGCTCAGGGTCGCCGATGAATATAGCACTGCCCCACACTCGCTGGAGCAGGGGCACGGCCTCACACCCTCCAGGGTGTCTCTCATCAAAGGGCCCGCGTGTCAGCAATGACACGTCACACTCTCGGCTGGCACGGCCTGAGGTCCACACAGCTTCGGGTGCCTTTACAGTTGAAAATGGAGTGGTCACGTAAGACGATGGAATAAAAAATAGGTAATAGGAATGTGAAATTTCCACCACCGGCGGAGACAGCGTGGAGATTATGAGGGGAAAAGAGGGTCCCATAGACAGCAATGCAATCCCTGCCAATCCCCTGTGGTGATCCTTAAGAGGGTTTTTTTTGGTTAGATAAAGTAAACATAAACGTGTCGTTAAACCGCCACCACCACCCGACACAGCCAATTAGCACGGTTTGTCATGTAAACAAAACATGACAATTCGTTACTAGTTCAGCACACCGGTGTGTTGGAGAGTAAACCCACAACATTTATAATTCGAGTACGACGTTTCGCCATTACTTACAACCAGCCTGAACTTCTATTATGGATAATAATATTGATCGCAAAAGCCTACGTGTTAAACCCACTGTGGTTACTTTGCCATCGCGGGAGTCATAGGTGTCGCGTGGTTGGCATGGGCCCTGGTGGGAGGAACGACACACGCGGTGCTCTCTCCAACACCGCTACAACCTCTTCGGAGCACAGCACCGGAGCCCCTCCGGCTTGTGGGCACCGGTGCAGTTGCACTGCCTGCACGCCCCGTAGCCGCATCGTCGATCGTCGTCACAAGCGGCACCCGTCGTCGCAGCGGTGCGACGAATCTTACCTCCGTCGGGTGGCGGGGAATCCCGGTCCTCCGTGGAGTACTCCGCTGATTCCTTCTCGTCCACCGCAGCCTCTTCCCCGCCTCCCGGCTGCTCCCCTACCGCTCCATTTCTCTGCATGCCCACGTCCGGGAGGCTCCCCTCGTCCGTGGCAAGCCTGGCGCACACGGCACAGCTTGTAGTAGGAACGTGGCACGGCGGCAACGGCAGGCAGGCGACCAGAACATCCGCGGTTGACGCACGTGGCGCTCGGAGGGGGGGGGGGCGAGGAGATGCGTGGCGTGCGACGGTGGCGCGCTTGACCAATGGGTCGACGGTGCGGGGTGGCGGCAAGCTGCGGACAATCGACTCGATGACAATGCGAGGCCTTGCTCAATGAGTGCTGCGGTCAATGGCGATCCCCGAAAACAGGGAATGAATGCGTGGAATGGCACAAGGCGGTGAAAGAGAATGATGCGTGCTGCATACATACAACGTACGGCAACCCCTGTAGCGTGATCGTGTTCATGGGTGGGCATAGAACCACTCAGAGGGGGGGAAAGCCCGTGGTACGGGAACCAAAATCTAAGTAAATGGGAAAAGCGAAACACGACAGTAGGGCAGTGTTTCCATGGTTACGGTGTTCACGGCCCTAGCGAACTTTGAGAAAAAACCGCCACCACTGTTAAATATCGCATCAACTTTTTTTTCTACTTGACTGAGAATTTAAAAGCGGGCTGAAGCGAATGCTAGAGGACTGAAGTACAGAATATAAAGTTGGCATTGTACGTGTACTCATGCACACACATGAATGTAAACATCGGAATGAAAACAACAACAGTCCACCGAAGAGCCTTCTAAACTGTCACAGCAAATGCTGATGGTGGCTGTTCAGGCCGAAACAGCACACATGCCAGCACCGTGCATGCCTGGCCATCTCTGTCTCCCAAGTGTTGCTCTTGCCACACTACCCCACGCCTTGCCCATTATTCACTCTCGGGCTGAGCTAGCCTCGGGTGGGTCCAGGCCAAGTAGAGGTCACCCATTTCCCGTGCGGCCTTTAGAAATTCAACCTTAAGTTACTAGGATGTTACCACAATGCAGCCACAATGTGTTTAGTTTGTTGTCCTTCCCCCGCACCTCTGTTCAGCACGGTTGGCTACGTACTGTGCGAAAGAAGTTCAACATGCGTACATATAATCATCACGCCGCACGGCCGCTAAGCAGCATGCAGAGATCCCCGGAGATCTCCCCGCCTACAGACCAAACGGGCGAGTGCTGTCAGCAAGCACCCATCGAGTGTGGCGTGACACACGGAGTGGTGGTGTGGCCGGGAACCACACAAGGCTGAGTGAACCTTGATGAGGCTTAGGACAGGTTCCAACTTGCATGGCAGAAATCAAACCTAGGTTTCTGAGAAAGTAGCTCAGTGTGTTTGTTAGTGACTCCCGGGATCCTGTCAACTTCAGGAAATGGAGTGTGCGTCGCGAGCTTAAGAACTGATTTTAATTTAAGCGTCGCCACGCCCTGACGAACCGCTATGCCACCACTCACCCAGCGCCACACTGCGACGCACGAGGACAACAACAACAAGAACTGCGACGACAACAACAGCACAGCCCCGTGCAACGATGCACCGGGAACGTGGTGGAATGGAAGAGTCGAGGGGGGTTTGGCTCATGAACGTTGGCTTGGAGGAACCTGCTCAAGCCAATTCATGGCACGTACACACACTTACTGGGGACGCCTTTTGCCTAGATTTTCCTTGATGCTGGACACACAGGGGAGAGCGTTAGTGAGAGACGGAGGGGGGGCAGGGAGTTACCAGCAGAAGCAGCAGCACCCCACACCCCAGCAGCACCCCACACCCCACCCTCACACCCCACACCCCACACCTCACACCCCACACCTCACACCTCACACCTCACACCCCACACCTCACACCCCACACCTCATACCTCAGCAGCACCCCACACCCCACACCCCACACCCCACACCTCATACCTCAGCAGCACCCCACACCCCACACCTCACACCCCAGCAGCACCTCACACCCCACACCCCACACCTCACACCCCACACCCCACACCTCACACCCCACCCCCCACACCTCAGCAGCAGCAGCAACGCGAGCCAGCCTAGACGAGGCCTGATCCTCGCAGGACTAGTCTAGCTCCGCTCAACAAGTCCACTTTATGTTTGCTTATAAATATATATTTTTGTTTAAAGGCCATTTTCGCAAGTCCGGTACTTATAGAAGGGGCGTGCACAAAGTCATTTAATTACTTTTAGTTCGTTTTTTCTTGGCCCAATAAGGTTTATTCAGTTCCATTGTAAGAACCTATCTTCAACATCATCCATTACTGAAAATAGCATAATATATGTGACAGTATAATTCTGGACAGTTGTATTGTTTAAAGCGTTTATGTGACGTAGTAATACTTTGTTTATATTTGCTCGTTTAGGTGCACCCTAGCTTGATTCGTGCACCAAATATCAGGTACAAGGGTTAATTTGAAAAAAAATATCCCATCATTGTAATAACGAGCAAATTTTCATTTAAATCGAATTGGTCTGTGAGCTTCATTATTTCACACAACTGTGATGTCACTAAGTTGTGTAGCGTGTCCGTGACGCGCGATGTGTCAGCGCGCCAGCACCGTCGCTTAGGGCCAGCCTCGCCGTGCATTGTGGGTAGCCGCGGCGCCCAGTCGGATCAGTATTGTTGGAGAGGTGACCGCTGCTGAATTAGCAGGGTGGGTGGCAGAATGGGAAACACTCAGTGAAGTGTACCCTCCACTCTGGGTTCAGTAGAGACGCACACTTTTTTTTCAGGTGTGGTTCTGCGGCCGTTGGGAATGATCTTCCTTACAATATTAGGAAGCCACTGGAGCTATGCACTTTTACATCATCTAGATTAGAAACTCATATCCTAAGAACTACTTTTTTGTGTTTAGTTTATTGTCCTTCCCCCGCACCTCCGATTAGCACGGTTGGCTACGTACGGTGCGAAAGCTCAACATAAAATGCAATACACTCGTCCCATTTTTTCAAAGAGAGACACCGTCCGCTCTGGAACCGGGATGGCGAGGTTGATGATGCTACTGAAGTTGACGGCGAGGACAATACAATATTTTAAAGCCTCTCTGCTCAACAACGTGGGTTATTAACGCTGCTGAGCCACTTGCTAGAAGAGACTTCACGCACTTTGAACCCCACAGTTCCCTTCAAGGCTACGTTCTGGCTTGCGTTGCTCGAGAAACATGCAACTGCCACTTGCATTCCCAGAAGCATGCCAAGCACCCGCGCACCGCTCTCTACTCGTGCACAGCATGCCGGGCACGTGTGCTACGTGCAAAGCACACCGCGGTTGTCCAAACGTGAAACCCCGTTCAGAACATGCCGTTTAAACCGCGAGAGACAGGGGGGTGAGCAAGGTAAACGATAACAACAAATCCAAGTCCAGGTGTTTCCCCCGGCTTAAATTAACATTAGAGCAGCGCTCATCCCCTTTGGCGGCCCTGAGCCAGGAGTGGAAATTACACATTACTATGGCAGGGGCTGATCGATATGCATATGACGAGCAATTTTGGCAGTACTATAAATGTAATAACGTGCATAAAAGGATAGAGGTTTAAAAGAGAGTGGTAGAGAGAGACTGACTAAGAGAGACAGGCACAGATCGAGGATGCAGCATAGCGAGTGAGTGGATTACCCACCTATTGACTAACACATAGACTCTCCCACTGACTTTCGAGTAGCTAAGCAGCAAGCGGAGGAAGGGAAAGAGAGACAAAAAGCACACACACACACCAGTTAGCCACACGAGCACAGCAACACACGGCCAAAGGTGCCCCTCGTCATCGTCACAGGTGACCGGGGTGCGTGCTGTCTGTGAACATTGGTGAGCGAGCACGGCAAGGCGTTTGGCCAACGTCCCAATATTTCCAGCTGCCTTTGTTTCCCCGGTGCTCACGTTCACGCACCAGATCAGACACTTCATTTCGGAGTCGACCAAACCCAGCGGGTGGTGGAGAAGGACCCGACCAGATTCAGATGCACATCGGGACTAACGCTGTGCAAGACCATTCGTGTTGTATTGCGCTAAGGCGGTGGGGACCCGCCGGTACCGTTGCTCCCAACGCAGCAGCACCCACACCGACAGCACCCACACCGACAGCACCCACACCGACAGCTTTACGCGAGGCGTTAGGAGTCGTCAGACTTGGCGAAAAAAGCGCAGCCGCTTATTCGGGGTTAGGCAAAGCACACCCCCTACCCCCCCCACACTTTGACAATGGCTCATTCCACGCGGGCAAGCGGCACGCGTCGGAACGCGTACAAGGCAAGGGGGCGGGAGATGTGAGGTGATAATATCGGAGGGGTGTTACGTCTCAAGACAACGCTCCGCTGTGGACACACAAGCGCAGTGCGCTGAATCAGCGCTGGCTTTGAAGAAGAATGGGGAAACGCACGTAGCTTTCGGAGCCGCGCGCGCATTTGTGTGTGTGCGCACACGTGTAGGTTGCAGCTGTGGTGCCTGCATGCGTGGTGAGTGCTGTGCAATGCTGTGTATGCACGGTACGCATCGCGTGCATCGCTATGCGAACATTTGTATGTGCATGTATGCTGAACTTCTTTCGCACCGTACGGAGCAAACCGTGCTAATCGAAGGTGTGATTTGTGTGTGAAGCAATATTGTGTTCAGAAGATATGACATGCGTGTGCACTTTGCATGCGTGTTCTGCGTGTGTGTATGCATGTGTGCTCGTGCTGTGCATGTTGTGTGCGTCTGTGCGTACTCCGCGTGCGTGCCCTGCGTGCGTGCGTGCTCTGCATGCGCGCCACCTGTAGGCAACGCCCTGGTTAGCGCGGGCGGCGCTGTCCAGGTCGGTGAGCGCCAGGAAGCTGTCGTGGAAGTAGTGCAGCTGCAGGATGCAGCAGAGCAGGAAGGCGGTGGGGATGAGCACCTGGGTGAAGAGCTCCGACACGCTGAACTGTTGCAGACCCAGATCACGCAGCCTGCGGCCGACACAAAGGTGCCCCGCAGGACGTCACAGACTGCTGTGGCAAGTGCTGATTGCGTGCACCGGACACGCCGGAGCGCCTTTGTCTCCTCGCTGAGGCGACGCACCGGGTACTCGTTTAATGCCGAGTCGACTTAAGGGAGGCCCAGGATCGGTTAAAATTTACATCAGTTGACGTTGGCCATGAACGGGAATCGAACTCGGGTCGCCGGGTTTGTAGCGCGAGCCGCGCTAACCGCTGCACCACCGATCCCAACCTAAAGACACGTGCGCGGTATCGGACTCGCATGCGCGCACACAGATTCTCCCACAATCAGAATCTTTACTGAGACTGGGGGAGGATTCCGATGAGCTATGAAGCTCTTGTTCACAGATGTCCAGTACGGGGCGCTGGGTCAGCGAGTTACATCGGCAAACAATACAAACACACGATAGGAGTTCTAAATAGAGAATATGGTAACCAAGTCACTAAATATAAATATCTGTATAAATAAATGTTAGAGATAATTATATATGATTTACTTTGTTATATAAGTCCGATTTATCAAGACCAGGCAAGCGAGCAAAAACAAAAAGGTTCCAGACCACACCAAGATAACACCACAGCCCCCACCCCCCCCCAGGTGGGTAAAGAGACAGCCCCCCCCCCAAGTGGATAAAGAGACAGCCCCCACCCCCCCAGGTGGGTAAAGAGACAGCCCCCCCCCCAAGTGGATAAAGAGACAGCCCCCACCCCCCCCCAGGTGGGTAAAGAGACAGCCCCCCCCCCAAGTGGATAAAGAGACAGCCCCCACCCCCCCCAAGTGGGTAAAGAGACAGCCCCCACCCCCCCAGGTGGGTAAAGAGACAGCCCCCCCCCCCCAGGTGGGTAAAGAGACAGCCCCCCCCCCCCAGGTGGGTAAAGAGACAGCCCCCCCCCCCCAGGTGGGTGAAGAGACAGCCCCCCCCCCCCAAGTGGGTAAAGAGACAGCCCCCCCCCCCAAGTGGGTAAAGAGACAGCCCCCACCCCCAAGTGGGTAAAGAGACAGCCCCCCCCCCCCCCAAGTGGGTAAAGAGACAGCCCCCCCCCCCCAGGTGGGTAAAGAGACAGCCCCCCCCCCCAAGTGGGTAAAGAGACAGCCCCCCCCCCCCAGGTGGGTAAAGAGACAGCCCCCCCCCCCAAGTGGGTAAAGAGACAGCCCCCCCCCCCAAATGGGTAAAGAGACAGCCCCCCCCCCCAAGTGGGTAAAGAGACAGCCCCCCCCCCCAAGTGGGTAAAGAGACAGCCCCCCCCCCAAGTGGGTAAAGAGACCGCCCCCCCCCCCCAAGTGGGTAAAGAGACAGCCCCCCCCCACCAGGTGGGTAAAGAGACAGCCCCCACCCCCCAAGTGGGTAAAGAGACAGCCCCCCCCCCCAAGTGGGTAAAGAGACAGCCCCCCCCCCAGGTGGGTAAAGAGACAGCCCCCCCCCCCCCAGGTGGGTAAAGAGACAGCCCCCCCCCCCCAGGTGGGTAAAGAGACAGCCCCCCCCCCCAAGTGGGTAAAGAGACAGCCCCCAACCCCCCAGGTGGGTAAAGAGACAGCCCCCTCCCCCCAGGTGGGTAAAGAGACAGCCCCCCACCCCCCCAGGTGGGTAAAGAGACAGCCCCCACCCCCCCCAGGTGGGTAAAGAGACAGCCCCCAACCCCCCAGGTGGGTAAAGAGACAGCCCCCCCCCCCCCAGGTGGGTAAAGAGACAGCCCCCCCCCCCCCAGGTGGGTAAAGAGACAGCCCCCCCCCCCCCAGGTGGGTAAAGAGACAGCCCCCCCCCCCCAGGTGGGTAAAGAGACAGCCCCCCACCCCCCCAGGTGGGTAAAGAGACAGCCCCCCCCCCCCAGGTGGGTAAAGAGACAGCCCCCCCCCCCAGGTGGGTAAAGAGACAGCCCCCAACCCCCCAGGTGGGTAAAGAGACAGCCCCCACCCCCCCAAGTGGGTAAAGAGACAGCCCCCCCCCCCCCAAGACGGGGGGGCCGTGCCTGAGCGGGAGCGGCACACTCACTGCGAGTCCGAGAGCCGCGTCATGTTCCTCCACAGGCCGGGGAAGGACTCGAACTGGTAGGTGTAGATGAAGATGGTGACCAGCATCGTGTAGGACACCACCACCATCCAGAAGTACTTGAGCAACCGGCGCCACCAGTTATAATGCACCTGCACAACATACACGCGTGCGCGCACACACACAGAGACAAAGATCCCCTACCTAGCCTCGAACACACTGTAGGGGCAAGTGCCGCTAATGTGATGTCGTCATAATTTGTTCATATTTGCTTGTTTAGGGTGGTAAGGACCACTCATTTAAGGCCGAGTCAACCTAGAGCGACGGCCAGGACCGGTTCAGATATATAATTCGTCACTAACGTTAGCGACGGCTAGGGAACGACCCCATCTGGCCACTCACGCGATCCGTGAGTGCGGCCCGGCGCAGTCTACGAGCAAGGTGTCTCTCGAGAAGCGGCAGCCGCTCCCACCGTCTCACCGCCTACCGACTCGCCACCCGGGCAGCGGGACGCCACCCGGGCAGCCCGACGCGCCACCCGGGCAGCCCGACTCGCCACCCGGGCAGCCCGACTCGCCACCCGGGCAGCCCGACTCGCCACCCGGGCAGCCCGACTCGCCACCCGGGCAGCCCGACTCGCCACCCGGGCAGCCCGACTCGCCACCCGGGCAGCCCGACTCGCCACCCGGGCAGCCCGACTCGCCACCCGGGCAGCCCGACTCGCCACCCGGGCAGCCCGACTCGCCACCCGGGCAGCCCGACTCGCCACCCGGGCAGCCCGACTCGCCACCCGGGCAGCCCGACTCGCCACCCGGGCAGCCCGACTCGCCACCCGGGCAGCCCGACTCGCCACCCGGGCACCAGCGGCAAACGCCTGGAGCGGGCGCGGGGCGGCACCTGGTAGAGCGCCACGCAGCCGAGGCACAGCGCCATGTAGATGATCTTGTAGGTGACGAGGCGGCCCTGGAGGCCCACGAAGAAGAACATCCCCCCGCACACGTAGATCCAGTACTTGACGAAGAGGCCGCGCACCAGGGCCCCCAGCACGTGCATCAGGTTGCTGCCCGCCTCGCCCTCGCCCTCTGAGCTCGCGCGCACACGAAGGCGAACGACGAAGACGAACGACAAAGATCAATGACAAAGGTCCACCGCATAGCCGCACGGACTGTTGGGGCAAGCGCTGCGATTGAGAGCATTAAACTAGAGATTTTATTTTACATGGTAAAGCCCACTGAGCTGCGTAACTCTTTTTCAGAAGCAACCTGGCCACAAATAATAGCTCAATGAAGCGGCCTATCATGTGGAAATTTATAGCAGCCAAATACAATAGTCTTTAGATAGAAAAAATAATACAATATCACGACGTTTTGATCGCAACACAAGCAATTGTCTTCAGGTGTGTTGCGATCGAAACGTCGTGATATTGTCTAATTTTTTCTATCTACGTGGCTTTACTGAAAGACCCAAAGAATATGAATTCCTACAGTCACGAAAGCTTTAAGTCAAGATTCAGCCAAACACTCTAAACACGTGATGTTGATTATAAATATCGAGGGAAAAACCGGAGGACCCACAGAAAAATCCGCACGAGCGCGGGGAAAGACATGCAAACTCCAAATATACAGCAGCAGGCGTCAAGGTCGGGGTCGAACGCACGACCTCCTGCATACCAGGTGAGGTTGTTAACATCTCGCTACCGCGTACAAGTCGGTGGTGCGACCGCCACCACACACGGCCGCATGTCTCCCCAGTGGCGGTGTTTATTCACCGCACACCAGATACTCATTTGGGACTGTGTCGACCTAGGAGAGGCCCAAGCCCAGGACCAGTTCAGATGCTTATCGCCAATGTTGGCCATGATCAGGACTCAAACTCAGATCGCTGCGTTGGTAGCGCAGTGTGCCAGCGACTACACTACCGGCTCCCCACACGCACACAGAGGGACAGACGACGATGACACTGGAGCTGCGTTGACCCCCGTGTGGGGTTGACCTTGCAGCCACTACGGTAGGAGAATTCCCTGCAACTGGCATGACACGCAATCATCATCATCATCATCACCGCCACCCCCATTACCCCCATCATCACCTACACCACCACAACCACCACCACCCACATCACCCCCCCTCCCACCCCGTCCGCGTACCCCCGGGTGGGGGTGGGGGCTGCTCCTTCTCGGGCTGCGCCTCCAGGCGCTCCTTCAGGCGCTGTCGCAGCAGGAGCCAGAAGGTGGCGTTGTACAGCAGCTGCATCACGTGACACCACGACGACATCACATCATCGCCATCATCATCGTCATCACATCACTACGTGCAGGCTCCACGCTGGGGAGGGTGGCTGCTGTTCGCAGATCATCGGAGCAGGAACCGGATATCCCTTATTTTTACTGCGCTTAAAGCGCGTAATCTGACTACTGTTACTTGTACATGATGGATCACTTTAAGGATTACCTTCGTTTAAAAAAATAACTCACGTAAGAAAGTCCTCGTCAGCAATGCAGGGCAATGGAAATAGTGCAGCAGCCAATGCACGAAGATCTCACAACAAAGCCTGTGTGTATGTGCCGGTTAGTCTGTGCGAGTGTGCATGGTGCGTGCCGGTGTGCTTGGTGCGTGCCGGTGTGCGTGTGTACCTTGCTGCCGAGAGACACGCAGGGGATGTCCTCGCGCACCAGGCCAATTGGCGCGAACTCCACCACCCCGACCTACGCAGCACGGGGACCGCGAGCGGCGCACAGGGACAGCCACCGTGTTTCTCCAGCATACGGCGCTCACGATGATAGCACAATCTAACTCTCTAAACTCAAACTAAACTATTTTTTATTTGACCAGGTAAGTCCCACTCAGCTATACAGCTCTTTTTCAGAAGCGACCTGGCCACAAAATGATATCTCAACGAAGTGGTTTATCACGTGGAATTTTACAATAGCCAAATACTCCAAATGTGGAGGGGAAAACCAGAGGATCCGGAGAAAAATCCACGCGACCATGGGAAGGAAACGCAAACTCCAAATATACAGCAGCAGGCGTCAGGGTGGGGATCGAACCCACAACTTCCTGTATACCAGGCGAGGTAGTTAACATCTTGCCACCGTGGCGCCCTGTCTGTGGGACCATGCGTGTTCTTCAGTTAACTCGCAGAGATTCGAGTGAGTTTCACCGTCTGGTTTGCTTAAGGAGATCTAGGCGACGAATGAACGAGACGGATGTCAATGTTTGACGCTTATTTCATTGTATCTGTTGTAATCCCTCGTTGTGAGTTGCATAGTCAACTCGTGATCTTCACGGAAACCCAAACTTTGAGTCACGGACTTGTTTGCCATGCAAGAGAGTTGAGTAAAAGCGAGCAAAAGCAATCCGGCTACGACGCGCAGAGACTCCTCGGGGCGCTGCCCGGTGCGAGGCCCACGGCAGAACTGAGCATTCTTCAGCAATTAAGAGCATCGTGTAAAGAAATGCCCTTGTAAGGTCAAGTGGCTTTTAAAGCTCACTTTGATCGCTTGCAATATATTTCCCTTGACATATTTTTACATGGCCGTGATCCAGCCTTTGGAAAAAATAAAATCTGTGTCCCTTAGACGGCCGCCTACCGCCGACTCCGCGCGCGGCCGGGGATTGGATCCCACGATCCATGGTGTGGCCCCTGCGCCCCCTTTGTGTACGCTTCTCAATTCGACTTTTATCTTCAGACCCAGCATCCAGAATTCCCCGGTTCAGTGAAGGTCTGATTGTGTACGGTTATTTAGTAATTTATTCTATTTTAGATTTTATTATTATTGTTACGGGTCATTAGCCAATTTGGCCAGGGCTATGGCTGCTGGCACACAGTGGCTAACGTTTCGAGTAACTCATTGCTAAAATCAAAAACATCACTACTGCTCAACTCAAGATTGTCACCGACACGGGCCGGTGATCCTGTAACACGGACCTCATGCTCAGTGTGTGGTCAGATGATGACTATTACTATTATTGTTGATATTGTTGTTTAGCGAGTACCGAGTGATTTGACCATCGTTACGTGTGAGCTCATTTGAGGACAGAAGTCACCAACTCAGATTGTGGAGATTGCGTCACATGGCCCAGCGGTAGCGCGCTCGCCGCAGAGGTTCGCGGTCCGAATCCGGCAGGCCGCCCTGGTTAATACAGCGGCCGCGTTCACCATAAACTACTCCGCGTCGTCTCCTTCCCTTCCCAGTGGACATTACAGATCCCTCGACGTCACTCGACTCGAGGAGGCCGTTGCGTGCCGGCATTGCGGTGCAAATCAGCGCGAGCCAGCCAGCCGGTCAATACGGCTCTGAGTTAGCGAGTAAACGAGCGAGAGGGTGACTATGCGAGCGAGCGCGTCTCCCGCTGGCGGAGCGCCGTGCCGGTACCCGCCTTCAGCGGCAGCTCGTGCTCGTTGAGGCGCAGGCTCCACACGTAGGCGAGCAGGCAGAGCACGTTGCCGTAGGCCACGAGGAAGGGAGCGCTCAGCATGGTGTAGTGGCGCCGGTTCCGCATCATCCAGATGAGGCACGACCACAGCAGCAGCACGAAGGTCAGCCAACTGTGGTAGGTGATGCTCCACGCCTGGGACACGAGTGCAGACACGCGCGGGGGCACACGGTCACACGCAGATGCACATACAGGTTCACACGCGAGTACACAGATATTCCCATTTTCCTAGTTGTTGAGGCGAGTGCTGTGAGCGAGCACCTATTAAGGGCAGTACGGAAATAATGTTTGCACGCCACGTCGGGTACCCGTGTAAGGCTGAGTCGACCTCGGGGAGGCCCAGGACTGGTTTAAGTATTCACCACTGATGTTGGCTGGGAGCAAGAATCGAATGTATATATATATATATATCTGTGTATCCACTAGCATACAAACACAAAGATCACCCGTGTAGCCTTAATAGACTGTTGGGGCAAGTGCTGTTAGCGAGCACCTATGAAGACCGGCACGGCACACATGGTGTTGGGTGGCCTACACCACGCCCGGCCGCCTTTGTCTCCCCAGTGCTCTAAGGGTCAATTGGCCTTGGGGAAACTCAGGACCGGTTCAGATCCCATTTTCCAATGATATTCGTCACGGTCGGGAATCAAACCCAAGTTTCCGAGACTAGCGCAGTGTGTGAACCACTGAGCCAACGCTTCCCATGAACACACACACGCCCACGCGCGCACATTGACGCGCACACGCCGAGAAGGAGGGAGCTATAAATTCAGATCATTTGTATCCCTCGGTGGAGTGATTACGGTTTGGAGGGCACTCGCCGAGTTCCCACTTGACCCGCCGTGACTTCCTGCCGGCTCTCGAAACCTCCAGGGCCCGCCCGGGACGAGGCGGGAGGACGACGAGGTCACGATGAGGATGGGCAGGTGGCCAGCGCACGCCCGGCTCATAGTTTCCACACGGAGAGCCGTCTCGCGCCGATAGCAGCGCGGGTCGCGCCACGCCGTCGCGTCACGGCTCAGACACGCAACGCGCTCCGTGTTAAAAATAACACCGCCACCTCCTCTTGCACAAAGTTCGTCTGCGGTGGCGACTTTGTTCAGACAAAGGAAACGCTCTCCCGCCACACGCGTTCGGCGGGGAAACGCGCGCAGTCGTGGTCGCTCGCCGGCTCATCCTGGCAAAATCTCACGTGGAGACATTATCGTGCAGCACCGTGTAACCAGCCTCCACCCCCCCATCGAGAATGGGCGCACACTGCCCAGCGAGTTTCACCTGTGCCAAAAATAAACCGAACCAAACCAGTGAACGTTACTCACACACGCACGCACACACACACACACGGGGAATGTCGCGATTTTGGTTTCCCCAACAACAACCGCCATTCGCCACTAAGTGGAGGTGACTTTACCACGGCAACTGTGCTAGGCTATGTGCACGTTAAGGCCATGTGAAGTGTCGGGTCACGGGACAGACCCAGGTGCCATGGGTGGACTGACTCAGATAACTGGCAGGTGCACGAGCTATACTCCCTACAGTCGCAGCAGCAGCAGCATCAGCCCCACGCGCCAGAACCCACAGGCCAATCACCACTCACACGGAGACCCGCCACTCCACCGCGGCCGTTTCACACTGCGCTGTGAGTGAGCGAGTCAGTATGTTCGTACGTCTGCAACGTGTATTTGCGGAGAGGTGTATGTGTGCGAGGTTTTGTACCTACGACAAAAAAAAATATGGCATTGCAAAGGACAGCGACATTTACGTGGTGAAGTGACGCACTTCAGAAATTACAACGGCCGATGTGTGACATTCTGTTTATAATTTTGTCTCTCTATGGATTTGACCTAATTACTCGGAGTCGGTCCAAGTCTCCCACCTCCTGGAGCAAGCGCTTGATGTTAACTGTGTTCTCTTGTCTGCCATCGACCTCGTCCTCTCGTCGGCAATGTCAGAGTGTAACTGACATTGCGCCCGGCGCTGCCCGTGCTCACGCCATGCGCTAAATAGAAGACAGGAACATCCCTGGCCATCTGCAGTCTCTCTGTGAGAACCACGCTGCCTCTGCAATGTCATACGTTAATATATTTACCCATTCACCAAAATCTACCTTTGTTCTTACATCAGTAATATCAAGGTGGTGGGGATGTGTCTCTGGTGCACATGGCATGACAACGACGACGACGACGATGTCATCTTAGCAACAACAGGACTTTGCTAATGACAGTCCAGCATCAGCTTCATGCATCAATTGGATTGAGCTTTTCTGTGTCCCCACGATGATGATGATGATGTGGCTTGCCCCTGCTGCACGCCGGTCTGTTTGTGTGTGCAGTCTGTACTCCTATAACACGGTCGTAGCTGAATTCCTAAAGAACATTGCGTTATGGAAAAATGGCATTATAATAAAAGATATAGGTTAAAGCAAGTCCACGATAACATGTGAGATGCGTACGCAGGCCGAACAAAGACAGAAGCATCCAGCAGCATCCCAAAGCCTCGTGTGATGCTACGTCGAAGCAGCCGTATGACCGCTTATTCCTACTCGCACTACGACGTAGTTCCATTCGCTTGATCACGTTATATCTGATTCGCACCCGCGTGATGAAAATGTGTTCCCAAATACATTAATCGCGTCAATATATCAAATTCGCCGTTATAGGAGAACAGACTGCATCACAGACGCGTACTTGTCAGCAGGTTGCCAGGATGCAATGGGGCTTGGCTCAGGAATATGTTTGTGTTTTTTTTCCCACCAACGGGCGTGAGAGTGAGACTGTGGACAGACACCCCGTGGGATCCACTCAAGGTGAGCTCACCGAGTTTGGCGACAGCTGCTGATGGAGCAGCTGGAAGCCCGCCCGGGTGTTGGATGGAGAGGGGGGATGATGTCTAGAAAAATCAACCCTCCTCAACTAGACCCAAGACAAAGAGCTGCCTCGTGGCTCAATCAGGCGGAGTGCCAATTCTGCTTGAGGATGACGATTATTACGACGATCGTGACGATGAAGGTGGAAAGAACAATTGTTACATGTCCAGCCAAATTTTTTTGTTTATCCACTGCTGAATGTGTACTTCCCCATGTCTTGCAGGCCAAGAGGTATATTTGACCGTACTTCACCATGCCGGTCATCGTGGGTTTATGAAGGTGCAGAGGGTTGCATAACGCAGCAATGGATTTTTCTGTGCTGCTCTCCCGCCACGCCTCCCACATCTGTCTTGCGCGCAAGGTGGTGGGTCGCTCATCCAGGCACCGTCCACACTCAACCTGCTTAGCTTCCGAGATGCGACGAGGACGGGTGCATTCTGGGTAACTTGTCCAGAATGCAAGCCACGCAAAACAACCCAAATCTACCGCGCAGAGATGGATACCGCGTGACGAGCGTGGCGCGCAAACTGCTAGACGATAAAAATACGAATCCGAAAAAAAAAATGGAAATAAACCGCTCTCAGCATTGCTGAAGCGAGGCCACGGCGGGCCTGCGGAGTCGTGGGCCGTGGGCCGGATGCCATCCCCTGGCCCCGCGGGGAGTGGGGGTGAAGTATGGTTGCTCGGACGCCGCTTGAAGCTGAGCCCAGGGAACCGCCCCATGGCGGCATTCTCACCACACGCTGCCCGGGGGCCGTCGTGGCCGCTCGCACGGCCCCATCGCACACAGCGGCAGCCGCGGGGTCACTCACACAGCCAGTCTCACAAACTCACAGATACGCACTCACAGATACACACACACACAGATACACACTCACAAACTCACTCACACACTCACAGATATACACTCACAGATACACACTCACAGATACACACTCACTCACACACTCACACACACATACTCACTCACACACTCACTCACACACTCACTCACACACTCACAGATACACACTCACTCACAGATACACACTCACTCACACACTCACAGATACACACTCACTTACACACTCACAGACACACACTCACTCACACACTCACACTCACACACTCACACAGCCAGTCTCACACACTCACAGATACACACACACTCACACACTCACAGATACACACTCACTCACACACTCACACAGCCAATCTCACACACTCACAGATACACACACACTCATACAACAACAACAACCGCCATTCGCCACTAAGTGGCGGTGACGTCACCACGACGCTTGTGCCAGGCTATGTGCATGTTAAAGCCACGTGAAGTGTAGAACGCCCGCTGGCAGGAGGTCACGGGGCAGACCCAGGTGCCATGGGTCGATTGACCGAGATGCACCACCTGTGCCCCCCACTGTGCCAACTTGCTGTGTATTAGCCATCCGTCGCTCCGCTCGTTGTTGTGAGAGTCACTCCGCTGTCCTCCGTTGTTGCTGGAGGGTGACTGCCTCCAACTGCCCAGCAGAGTCCTTCACGAGCCTCCTCCACGGAGGCTGATCTCGATACCACTCATATCAGTCCACTGAGCTCCACGTCCTCTTGTACCACATCACTCCGTCTCTTCTCTAGCCCGTGTCGTGCCCGTTAAGCCCCCTCTATCTGGCTGAACAAAAGTTGTTTTGGCATGCGGTGGCTGGGCATGTGGGCTACATGACCCAGCCAACGCAGCCTTGCCTGCCGGAGGAGCTCACCGATGAGACTTTGTCTAGATCTTTCAAGAATTTGTGAGCTCCTCACACAATCCAGCCTGATTAAACCCAGGATGGATTGAAGGCAGGCTAGTCTAAATGTTTATAACCAGCAAGGATGTTCCATTAGGGGGGTTCACGTTTCACAAGCATAGAGAAGGGAGGGCATGACCGTGGCTTAGAAGAGAATGAGGAGGCTTCGTGTGGAGTGACAAACCAAGTAGCTTCAACACAACGTTACACAGCCAATGAAAAGATAATGCCGCTCGACTGATTCGGAGTGAGACCTCTGCTGTCAAACTGAAGCCGGTCATTAACACACTTCCCAGGAATGGAAAACTCTCCACTCTCTCCACAACTGCCCTATCACCAATTGGCAGTTGAGGGGGTGAAGTGTTTGATGGCACAAAATACCCAGGCAGGTGCTTAGTTTTGGTGGGGCTGATGGTAAGGCCCCACCTCTTAGTGGCACACTCCAGGTTCAACAGCAGTGCCTCCAACTCCTTCTCTGAGTAAGCAGCAATCACCAGATCATCAGCATACATAACATGGTTGACCAATAGGGAACCATCCCTTGACAGCACCCGGCCATCGTTCAGCCTCCCATTGTATTTGTGTAGTGACTTAAATGATGTCATAGGAGTGTTACTGTACATCTGGAGCCTCTCTCTGGGACCAGAGTGAGTGCGGCATGCGAGCGGGCCCTAGGGGGCATAGTCCTGGTGACGGCCTGAGAGAGGGCACATGGTAGTCTGAGTGAACCCGAGAGGGCACGTGACCGGGACAGGGTAGTGAGGGGGGCCCGAGGGGGGCTTGAGGGGCACGTGACGCTCGGTCGAGGCCTTCGGGAAAGGTCTCGAAGGGGGCATGGCCGAAGGTGGAGCGAGGCCACGCCCACGGGCAGCAAGGGGCGGTCCCGGGAGCGTGTTCTTGGCGAGTCTGTGGAATCGAGCCGCGGTCCCGCGTCTCGTCGCTCTTCGGTTGTCGTCACGCTCGGCGTCGTGGGTCAGGCAGGCGTCGCTGGCCTGACCCGGTCATCTAGTTACCCCGTTAAAGTGGATAAAGTGTACGTTAATGTAGTTAGCCTGTTGGGTCGTTAAATAAACGTGTTGCCTCCAAGATCGAGTGTGCGCCTCCACAGAACAACACTACATTTGTACCAGATGGAGATTCTTCTGGTACAGCCATGGAAAGCTTCTTGAACTACGTGATCGAAAAATATGTTAAATAATGTGGGAGCCAGAGGACATCCCTGTCCCACCCCAGGGTAAAAAGGGAATGCCACAGTCTCCCAGCCATGTAGATTTACCTGGGCCTGCCAACCATCATGAAGGTCCTCAATGATTGTGAGCAAATAGTCTGGGACTCCGAAAGCACAAAGAACAACCGAGAGCCCAGGCCAATTGATGTATCATAGGCCTTGACCAGATCAATAAAGCAGAGATGTCGGTCCTCTTGGAATTGCCTACACCTCTGCTGTAGCAGATAGAAAATATGGGAAATGTGCAGGACCGCCCTGGCCTGAAACCATATTGGGGTTCTGCAAGCCTCTTCTCAGCATGCCTGGCAAGGCGATGTTGAATAATCCTTGCCCGGACCTTTCCCAGCACACTGGGTAGGGAGAAGCCCCTGTAGACTGTGCGGTCCCCCTCCTGAAGGGCATCCTTCCAATCCTACGGAACCCGTCCAGTGGCCCAGACTGTTATTATGATGTCATATAGGGCAGTCTGTGTACAAACGCCACCCTCCCTCAGTATTTCGCTAAAGAGATCATCTCTGCCTGGCGCTTTTCCTGATCTCAGAATCTGGACCACCTTCTGTACATCCTCAACAGTTGGGACTTCAGCCAGCCACTCACAGGGGTGACTACTTGGAATATTTGAGGCACCGCAGCCTCAGCAGGGTCATCCCCGCTCTATGATGTTTCCAGGCTGAGGGATTTCCCCTCACCCAAGACGTCACAGAAATTCTCAGCAAATCTGATGGTGTGGCGCTGCAAATTACTTGTTTGATGGAGTTAAAGAGTAATTTGTGATCGCGGACTACTGAGGCTCCATCTCCTCAGCAACCCGCGACCACCACTCATCTTTGCAGCGCCGCACGGCTCTCCGAACCTCCCAGCGAAGGCTGCGGCAAACCTCCTCATTCTCCCATGTGGGATGCTGTAGATGGTGGGAGTGGGCCTGTCGCTTTTTCTCAGCCAGCCGAAACACCTCCTCCGTCAGCCAGGGTCTCTGGGGAGGTTTGGACCGTGTACCCAAAGCAACCATTGCAGCTGCATGAGCCACCGTCCTAAACCTCGCCCATTTCCCCTCGGCATCAGGAAGAGATGCCAACCCCAGCTGCAAGTGATGATGACATTCTTGCTTACAACTTTATCTAGCTGAGACCATGCCACTGTGGATTGAAATGGGGTCACAGATGGACACCCACCACCGGAGTGGAAAAATGGCAGGTGCATCTTACAGATGACAAGCCGATGGTCAGTGGGCAGATCATACTCACACTCCCACACACACCCAAATATATACATACATACACACACTCACTCAACCAGTCTAGCTCACTCACTCACACAGATACACACTCACACATACTCACTCACACTCACAGACTCACTCACACTCACACACAGACTCACTCACACTCACACACACTCACTCACACTCACAGACTCACTCACACTCACTCACACAGATACACATACACACTCACACACACTCACTCACAGACTCACTCACTCACACACAGACTCACTCACACTCACACACAGACTCACTCACACTCACACACAGACTCACTCACACTCACACACAGACTCACACACACTCACACACAGACTCACACACACACACAGACTCACTCACACTCACACACAGACTCACTCACACACACACACAGACTCACTCATACACAGACTCACTCACACTCACACACAGACTCACTCACACTCACACACAGACTCACTCACAGACTCACTCACATTGACAGACAAAGATTCCCCATATAGCCTCAACAGAATGTTGGGGCAAGTGCTGTTAGCGAACACCTATGAAGACCGGCATGGCACACGCGGGGGTGGGTGACTAGCACCATGCCCGGTCGCCTTTGTCTCCCCAGTGGCGATGTTTACACACCGCACCAAGTACTAATTTGAGGCTGAGTCGACCTAGGGGAGGCCCAGAACCGGTTCAGATAATCGCCACTGGTGTTGGCCATGAGTGAGAATCGAGCTCGGGTCGCCGGGTTCGTAGCGCAGCGCAGTGCTAACCACACATGAATCTTTAATTCCATTAAAAAAAAGTAACTACTGCGCCTCACTCACTCACACACTCACTCACACACTCACTCACACGCTCACTCACACACTCACAAAGTGACACACACTCACACACACTCACAAAGATACACACTAACTCACACACTTACATACTCTCCGCAAATCAGGGTGAGTGTGTTTTAATTAGTTAATTTAAATTCTGTTTCGTAAGCATATTGCATTAATTTGCTTTTAAATATTTCACTGCTGCTCGTGACGACTGTGGGATCGTTGTCTCTGGGTGGATGCCGTTTTACTCTCCCTGCCCGACGCCTCGCGCGGTGCGAGAGTGCGGCGAGTGTGGGGCGAGTGTCGGGTGAGTGTGGGGTGAGTGTGGGGTGAGTGACAGGGTGAGTGTGGGGTGAGTGTGGGGTGAGTGTGGGGTGAGTGTGTGGGGTGAGTGACAGGGTGAGTGTGGGGTGAGTGTGGGGTGAGTGTGGGGTAAGTGTGGGGTGAGTGTGGGGTGAGTGACAGGGTGAGTGTGGGGTGAGTGTGGGGTGAGTGTGGGGTGAGTGTGTGGGGTGAGTGTGTGGCGTGTGCCCGCGTGCTCGCTCACCATCATCGCGATGAGTGCCGTCACGTAGCTCTGCTGCATCAGAAACCGGCCAACCGTCCCAAAGTGTCCCGCCGGGTCCGACCCCTGACCCCCGGCCTCCGCTTCACCCTCCAAGCTGCACTTTGACCCCTGGCCTGATAAACCTGCAGAACGGAAGGACGTGGTGAATGTCACTTTCAATTAAAGCTGCAACTATTACAATATTTTTTTTATATCCTCGGCAAGGCCCACTTGATGCCCACTCGAGGCCCACAACAGAGCACCACAGTGCGGGCCGAATGCAGATGCAGGGCGGTGGAAGACGTGGAACCGTGGCCTGAGGGGACAATCAAAATCAAAGATCCCCCCCCCCCCCTATTTCGTGTTTTGCTAAATTTGAAATGAAAGCATCAGTGAATCAGTGAAGCACTCCGGCTGACTCATGGCCAGCAACAACATCCATGTGAACCAAGGGAACGGTGACAGAATGCCACACAGCCCAGCACGGTCGACTAACCAAAGTGCGATCCAGTCATCACTGGGCTAACTTGGCACCTTACATTGTTTACAGTTACACGCAGCTTACCGCAAGAGAATTACACGAATGATGATGGTGAAAATTAATGTTACTGATAAGACCTTTGGCTCGATGTAAATTGACCACTTTTAGCCACTGTGTTTTATAACCACCCACTCGACTGCAGGACTGCCATCCATCCACACGGAGCAAACCTCATGGAGTTGGGGCATTGCAGTTACCACACAACGTTCAACAGACGATGCATTCAATTTCTGCGATCCAGTTCTATCACCAAATAAACTCCATGACAGTCGAGGCCTGGGGGGAGTTAAGGAGTGCCACTCCCATTCACGATTTTACAGACGGCCGTCTCGCGTCGTCCTATCGTCACGTGGTCACGTCATCATCACGTGGTCACGTCATCGTCACGTCATCGTCACGTGGTCACGTCATCGTCACGTCATCGTCACGTCATCGTCACGTGGTCACGTCATCGTCACGTCATCGTCACGTCGTCGTCACGTGGTCACGTCATCGTCACCGTCATTGTCACGTCATCGTCACATCATCTTCACGTGGTCGTCACGACATTGTCACGTCATCGTCACGTCATCGTCATCGTCACGTCATCGTCACGTTATCCTCACGTGGTCACGTCATCGTCACGTCATCGTCATCGTCATCGTCATGTCATCGTCACGTCACGTCACGTCATCGTCACGTCATCGTCACGTCGTCGTCACGTCGTCGTCACGTGGTCACGTCATCGTCATCGTCACGTCGTCGTCGTCGTCACGTCATCGTCACGTGGTCGTCACGTGGTCGTTGTCAGGTCGTCGTCGCCGTGTCGTCGTGGGGCGGCCCCAGAAGGCAAAGCGGCGGGAACGCTTGGCGACGCGCCTCTTCCGCTCGCGCTCACCCTGCATCCGTAACCCTCGCACGTCGTCGGCTCATACACACGCAGCAGCAACAGCAGCACTTCCACCTCCTCCTGCTGCTGCTGCTGAGGTCACGTAAAATTCGATAAATTTTGGGCCACGGAGATGAAATGCAATCCGCGGTTACAAACGATTTACAGAGCAACCACTTTGTGATTTCGGCCCCTTTCCAGGAGTGAGCAATCGCCGTTTTAGAGAAAGCTAAGTCCCGCCATAGGAATGTGGAGTTTCTGCTTACTGGCTGAGGGCCACGAGTGCTGATGATTGGCACTCAATGCAAGTTTGAGTTGGAAGATATCTGACCTCAAATAAAGACGCCAGTTTATCTCGTAATTATTTCTAGCCTGAGTGAGCTTCTCCATGAATAAAATTCAAAGTTAGGCGCTTCTATAAATATTTTCTCTTAATAAATATACAGGAAGTTTAATCTCACACTGCAATCTTGCACTATTTATTCTTTCAACCAAATATTTTTGCAATATTGTTCCAATTTGTACTCGTATTTTGTACACTCACGCTGAGCACCAGTATTTCTCCAATGTATTTTCTCAGACCTCCTGCGCAGCAGAAACATGCCTCGGTGAAGTCTCATAACTCCTACCGACGTATCATCCGTCTGCCGCTCGCGACGCACGCATCAGACCACGCGTGCGAGGGTGGCAGGAGGGCCGTGGCGAGGATGGGACGGGGGGTGCGGTCACGGAGTCCGCACCGGACTGAGCCGAAGGTCTCCACGAGGAGGGCGACTCGATGGGGATCTCCACGTAGCCCGGGGAGAGGGGGTCGCCAGGGTCGATCAGCAGGTCGCGGTTGTCAAGGTCGCGGAGGTCGCGGAGGTCGACGAGAGGGGAGGGGCGCCGCGCGGCCCCGTCGTGCTGCACGGGGCGCCCGGGGCTCCCGTTGGCCGTGTAGAGCACGGGCTGCGAGGCACGCGGCGCGCGTCAGTGAGCGGCGCGAGGCCGTAACCAGCGCCCGGCGAGGGTGGCGCCCGGGTGGCGCGGTGCGGAGGTGCGCCTCGGCGAGTGCGACTGACGATGTGGATGACGCTCGTGATGACGACGTGCATATGTTGAACTTCTTTCTCACCATACGTAGCCAACCACGCTAATCGGAGGTGCGGGATGACCGTGATGATAACCGTGATGATGACATTGACGGTGTTGATTATGGTTCTTATAATGATAGCACAGGCAGTGATGATGATGATGATGTTAATCATGCCAATAGTGCTGGTGGTGTTGCTGCTGCTGCTGCTGCTGCTGATGGTGATGGTGGTGGTTATATTTAATATGTTGTGTCACTGTGCTCATAAATCGTACGTTGGACACTCCCAGCTCTTCTGGAGCCAGTCTCAAGGGCTGTGGAAGGCAAAGAAAATATTTTCCAAATGTTTTAGTTATAAATTAGAAGATATTAAATTTACAATATTTTATTAAATCTCGCTCCCAAAGCAGTCACACATTGAACCCTGGCCAATGGCTCTCCAAACGGAGGTCTTGGTCTGGTACGTGGTGGCGATGGTGTGTGTGGTGTAATGTGTGTGGTGTGGTGTAATGTGTGGTGTGGTGTAATGTGTGTGGTGTGGTGTAATGTGTGTGGTGTGGTGTAATGTGTGTGGTGTGGTGTAATGTGTGTGGTGTGGTGTAATGTGTGTGGTGTGGTGTAATGTGTGTGGTGTTGTGTAATGTGTGTGGTGTGGTGTAATGTGTGTGGTGTGGTGTAATGTGTGGTGTGGTGTAATGTGTGTGGTGTTGTGTAATGTGTGTGGTGTGGTGTAATGTGTGTGGTGTTGTGTAATGTGTGTGGTGTGGTGTAATGTGTGTGGTGTTGTGTAATGTGTGTGGTGTTGTGTAATGTGTGTGGTGTGGTGTAATGTGTGTGGTGTTGTGTAATGTGTGTGGTGTGGTGTAATGTGTGTGGTGTGGTGTAATGTGTGTGGTGTGGTGTAATGTGTGTGGTGTGGTGTAATGTGTGTGGTGTGGTGTAATGTGTGTGGTGTGGTGTAATGTGTGGTGTAATGTGTGTGGTGTAATGTGTGTGGTTTGGTGTAATGTGTGTGGTGTGGTGAAATGTGTGTGGTGTGGTGTAATGTGTGTGGTGTGGTGTAATGTGTGTGGTGTGGTGAAATGTGTGTGGTGTGGTGTAATGTTTGTGGTGTGGTGTAATGTGTGTGGTGTAATGTGTGTGGTGTGGTGAAATGTGTGTGGTGTGGTGTAATGTTAGTGGTGTGGTGTAATGTGTGTAGTGTGGTGAAATGTGTGTGGTGTGGTGTAATGTGTGTGGTGTGGTGTAATGTGTGTGGTGTGGTGTAATGTGTGTGGTGTGGTGTAATGTGTGTGGTGTGGTGTAATGTGTGTGGTGTGGTGTAATGTGTGTGGTGTGGTGTAATGTGTGTGGTGTGGTGAAATGTGTGTGGTGTGGTGTGGTGTTGTGTAATGTGTGTGGTGTGGTGTAATGCGTGTGGTGTGGTGTAATGTGTGTGGTGTGGTGTAATGTGTGTGGTGTGGTGTGGTGTTGTGTAATGTGTATGGTGTGGTGTAATGCGTGTGGTGTGGTGTAATGTGTGTGGTGTGGTGTAATGTGTGTGGTGTGGTGTAATGTTTGTGGTGTGGTGTAATGTGTGTGGTGTAATGTGTGTGGTGTGGTGAAATGTGTGTGGTGTGGTGTAATGTTTGTGGTGTGGTGTAATGTGTGTGGTGTGGTGAAATGTGTGTGGTGTGGTGTAATGTTTGTGGTGTGGTGTAATGTGTGTGGTGTAATGTGTGTGGTGTGGTGAAATGTGTGTGGTGTGGTGTAATGTTTGTGGTGTGGTGTAATGTGTGTAGTGTGGTGAAATGTGTGTGGTGTGGTGTAATGTGTGTGGTGTGGTGTAATGTGTGTGGTGTGGTGTAATGTGTGTGGTGTGGTGTAATGTGTGTGGTGTGGTGTAATGTGTGTGGTGTGGTGTAATGTGTGTGGTGTGGTGTAATGTGTGTGGTGTGGTGTAATGTGTGTGGTGTGGTGTAATGTGTGTGGTGTGGTGAAATGTGTGTGGTGTTGTGTAATGTGTGTGGTGTTGTGTAATGTGTGTGGTGTGGTGTAATGTGTGTGGTGTTGTGTAATGTGTGTGGTGTGGTGTAATGTGTGTGGTGTGGTGTAATGTGTGTGGTGTAATGTGTGTGGTGTGGTGTAATGTGTGTGGTGTTGTGTAACGTGTGTGGTTGGCGTGACATGAATGTAATGGTGTGACTTTACCAAAAGAACCAAGAATATAAACTATTTGTATTTTACTAGGTAAGGCATACTGAGCTACATAGCTCTTATTCAGAAGCGACCTGGCTAACACAAATCAACGAAGTGACTTACCAAGTGGACATTCATCACAACCAAGTACTCTGTACGCATTTTGATTCTAAATGTGGAGGGAAAAACCGGAGGACCCAAAGATAAATCCACGCGGCCGCGGGAAGAGAGAGAGGCACGCAAACTCCGAATATACAGCAGCGGGCGTCAGGGTTGGGTTCAAACCCACGACCCCCTGTACACCAGGCGAGGTAGTTAACATCTCCTAGCCACCATGGCGCCCCCGTTCATGATCCCCTAACGTCATTCCCACGACTCGACTGGAGTCGCGCAGAGCGAGCGACGTCACTGCCCCCTCCAAAACTACGGACGGCACACGGTCGGTGCGACACAGCACAGCGCTCTCGTGACAGCCGTGCAATATCAGAATGGTGCGAATGACGCGACTACTAAATTATTATTATTAATGAAGATGCGATGGCGTCACGTCGTGTAACGATGTCAGCATCACCCTGCTTTCGTCGACGGAGGACAGCGAGTGCTGGGGGCCACTGAACCACTTGTGCCGCGTCGTCGGCTGCTGCTGCGCTTCGGCGGAGCCCTCCCTCGTGGGCGGCAGCACCTCGAGCAGCAGATCCCGCTCCTGCACACGCGAAGAGCACGCACACAATGAGCACGCACACAATGAGCACGCACACACACATGCACACGTGTGCACACACGTACGAACACATGCACGCACAAACACGCAAGCACACACACGCACACACACATGCACACGTGCGCACACACATACGAACACATGCACGCACAAAAACGCAAGCACACACACATGCACATGTGCGCACACACGTACGAACACATGCACGCACAAACACACAAGCACACACGCACACACACATGCACACGTGCACACACACGTACGAACACATGCACGCACAAACACGCAAGCACACACATGTGCACACGTGCAAAAAGAGCACACACATGCAACGAGCAGGCACACGCACGCACGCAGAGATGAGCATGCACACACACACACAAACGCACGCAACGAGCACGCACACAAGCAAACGCACACACACGCTCAAGCAGGCACACACGTAAGTGAGCGCACACATACACGCACGTGCATACACGCACGTGCACACTCATGCGCGCACACGCACGTATACATGCACGCTTGTGTGTGACTGTGGGGAGCGGTGGTGTAGCAGTTAGCGCGCTGCGCTATGAACCCAGTAACCCGAGTTCAATTACCACTCACGGCCAACACCAGTCACAGCGACTGAACCGGTCCTGGGCCTCCCCTAGGTAGACTCAACCTCAAACGAGTACAGTACCTGGTGCGCTGTGTAAACATCGCCATTCGGGAGACAACGTCAGCTGGGCGTGGTGCTGGCCACCCACCCCCTCGTGTGCCACAGTGCCGCCTTCATAGGTGCTGCTCGCTAACAGCACTTGTGTGTGTGACCGTGTGCACGTGTGTTACTGTATGTGTGCGACTGTGTTGGCACAGTGGGGAGCACAGTTGGTGCATCTACCAGCCTTCTCAGTCAGTAAACCCAAGTCTGTCCCATGACCTCCGGCCAGCGAGTCTTCCACACTCTTTGTGGCCTCAAGGTGCACCTAGCCTGGCACAAGCACTGTGGTGACGTCACTGCCACTTAGTGGCAAATGGCGGCTGTGACTGTGTACCTACGACACTGCGTATGTACGTGCATGTGGGACTGCGTGCGTGCGCATAAGCTGCGTGTGACCATGTGTGTGCATGTGCATGATTGTGCATGTGCGTGCATTATTGTGCATGTGCGTGCATGATTGTGCATGTGCATGCGTGACCGTAACCGTGTGCGACTGCGTGCGCGTGACGGTGCGTGTGTGAGCGTGCGTGCGCGTGAGCGTGCGTGCGACTTTGCACGTGCCTGCTGCGAGCGCAGCGGCTCGTAGAGCCACATGCGCACGAGCGTGGCCACGGTGAAGTAGAGCAGCAGCAGGAGGCCCGGGTTGAGGAGGCTGGGCCACGCCACGTCGCCGTGCACCGCCAGCTGCCACGGCGCCGAGCAGTCCGTGCGGATCACGGCCGTCACGCCAAACAGCCTGGCGGCGGCGGGGGGGGCACGCAAACGCACGGCAAACGCAAACACGCGGCTCGACGAACCGTCGGGACGAGCGTTGTCAGCGAACGCCTGGTAAGGTCGGCACGACGCACGAGGCGGCGGATGGCCGGGCCTCCTTCGTCTCCCCGGTGCGATGTTTGACACGCCGCCACCGGCGCTCGCTTCGAGGCCCGAGGTGGCAAGCGGTATCGCGAGGTGACAAGCGGCATCGCGAGCAGCAGCGGCCCCCGGTGCGGCCCTGCGGAGGGCTGCCGAAGCTCCGCGGCGCCGCTTCAGGACTCCCGACGGGAACGAGCGGATCGCTTTGAGCGACGGGTTCTGAGTCCAGGGACAAAGGCCCCATTGCACACGAAGCAGCCAGCAGCAAAGAGCACCATTGAAGGTGCAATGGTTAAGAGGTAATCTGTTTCTTGGGTCCGGCATAGTTATTAAGAGGAGCTGGGGGGTGTGGAGGGACAATGGGAGGAGGGAATTTCCCAAGTGGAGTGGCACGAGGGGGAAAGCAGAACGAGATGAGAGGTGAGCTGCAGTGCAGCGAGTGAGTTGTCGTGATATGGCGGTTGGCGCGCCGAGCTACAAACCCAGCGACCCGAGTTCCATTCCCGCTCACGGCCAACACCAGCGACGATTATCTGAAACGGTCCTGAGCCTCCCCTAGGTCGACTCAACCACAAGTGAGTACCTGCTGCGGTGTGTAAACATCGCTGCTGGGGAGACAAAGGCGGCCGGGCGTGGTGGTTGGCCACCCACCCCCTCGTGCGCCATCCCGGCCTTCATAGGCGCTCGCGAACAGCATTTGTCCCAACAGTCTGTTAAGGCTACACAGGGGATCTTTGTCCTTGTGCTGTTGTGACCTGCAGTGTGGTGGTTGACTAACGGTGCGGTGGCTGAGACGAAACAGTCAGTGTCTAGAGTTGCACATCGAGTCTATGACGGACAGTCAGGACTTGGCTATTGCTTTAAAGCAGCGATGTGTGGGCGAACGAGACAGCGCAGCCCTTCGTGATACTTTAAAGTTAAACGATGCGGTCCGCTGTGTACTCGCATCTCCTCGGGGCGATTCACTTCCCTCCCACACGAGACGAAAATACTGAGAGGGAAATTGTCTCAACATTACGTGCAGGACCTTCCTAAAACAAAAACAAAAAACTAAGCGATGTTTTTCCAAGTAATTATTTCCAATTACAATTCACCACATGTGTAATTTGAGTGTTTCTCAAGTGCCATCTAAGTTTACATTTCCCTTCTGTTGTTGCACTTCATCATAGTCCCCGCAGTCACCTCTGGTCCCTGCTTGTGAAGGATTTGTGTTATTTCAACCGATCACTCAGTCGGTTACAAGGACGACTGCGTTACAGAATTGGCAGCGGAGTTGTTCGTTGCCAGGAATCAAACCCAGCTCGAGTGCAATGAGAGGACGGTTTGTGGGTGTCGGGTGGTGGCGGGTTTAACGACACATTGATATTTACGCGATCTAACCCAAACAAGTCTATTATGGATAATATTGGTCGCGAGAGCGGTTTCCTCCCGAGTCCACTGCGGCACAGATCCACACACACAAACACACAAACATAAACACACACACACAAACACACACACACACAAACACACACACACACACAAACACACACACACACAAACACACACACACACACAAACACACACACACAAACACACAAACACACACAAACACAAACACACACACAAACACACACACAAACACACAAACACACACACAAACACACAAAGTGGGAAGAATCTAAACGGTGAGAGCCGAGTGCTTTTAGGAGGCAAAAAAAAATCTATTTTACCAGTTAAGGCTCACTGAGCTGTGTAGCTCTTTCTCAGAAGGGACCTGGCCATCACAAGTGACAGCTCAACAAAGCGGCTCATCATCACGCCGAACTGTAGAGCAACAAAACCCTCAAAACGCATCTTTCTAAATGTGGAGGTAAAAACCGGAGGACCCGAAGAAATATCCACGCAACCACGGGGAGAGAGACACTGCAAACTCCAAATATACAGCAGGTGTCAGGGTCGAGATAAACTCACGACCTCCTGTATACCAGGCGAGGTAGTTAACATCTCGCCACTGCGGTGCCCAACATCTATTAAGGCCAGCACAGCAGATGAGGTGGAGGTTGGACCAGTGCCGTGCCTGGCTGGTTGATGTTAACACACCAAACTAAGGCTTAATTTAATGCCAAGTTAACTGAGGGTAATCTAAGGACATTTACATATACAATACCACTTGCCCCTGGTGAGGAGAGCTGGGAGTCGAACCCAGGTGACTGTGAAGGGGTCACGGTGCACACATCCAAATTTCACTACTACCTGAAAACAAACGACAAGGTCCCCCCAATAGCATTATAGAGACTGTTGGGGCAGTTTCTGTTAGCGACCACCTATTACAACCAACAATGCACATGATGGCGTGGTGTGGACATCACGCCTGGCCACATTAGTGTTGATGTTTACACACCACACCAGGTACTCATTTGAGGCCCGACGAAAAGCCTAAGGTGAGTTATGGTGCCACCAACGTTGAGACACGGCCTCCAACGGAACGCGCCTCGATGGGTGTGTCGCGCAGCGCACGGACAATCGCGCTCATGCCTCCCAACGCACGAACACGCGAACGCACGCTCACAAGCACGAACGCACGCTTGCACACGCGAACGCACGCTCACAAGCACGAACGCACGCTTGCACACGCGAACGCACGCTCACAAGCGCGAACGCACGCTTGCACACGTGCGCACGCTCACAAGCACGAACGCACGCTTGCACACGTGCGCACGCTCACAAGCACGAACGCACGCTTGCACACGCGCGCACGCACACTACTATTGACTCACGCTCGCACAGAGCAGTGGGGGGCGAGGCGACTTGGAGCGGAGCACAAACAAGAGGAACGAGCCAAGCGGAGGCCCCCGTGCTCGTGCACGGCCATCCTCGACGGCAGCGCCTTTGAAGACTCGGGCCGCTGTCTGGCTGCCAACCACCAGAAGATGAATTGCCCGTGAACAGCTCCGTGGGGGCGCGATGGCAGAGAGAAGTGCATTTCTGTTTTTCTGGCGTCGGCTTAACGCGGACACACGACGACCCCGGACTCACTCACACCTGCGCACGGAGCGCGGCGCAGTCCGTGATGTTCTAAGCTGGAACGACATAAAGAGACGGCTCTCGTTTACGAGATGTCCAGAGGGAACGTCCAGACGCCACCGCCACTGGCATATATTTACAAGGGGTGGCTGGCTCGTTGAGAATTCACCATATAAGGAGCACTGGGAGCTTGCCTTTTATTGAACTCTGGCGGGAATTTTGTGAAGATGCGTCGGGTGGTTTTCCCTTTTTGTCGATGACATTCCACGCTGCAAATTGGCGCCCTTTTTTTTCACCAGACGAGAGCCTCCTGACGCTCATCGACTCGTGCGGACGGAACGGCCCGACGACTCCGATCTGCGCGTTGTGTCCCGTCCAACGGCTAAGACGTACCGATGTCTCCAGTCCTAAACGCGGGGCAACATCGCCCGGCCCAGGTCTGTGGCCATTTCACTGAGAGATGTGAATCTTCACCGAGAGATGCCGATCTTTATGAATGTGTTGAGTGTTTTGTTATTTGTGCAGTTCTGGCCCAAAGCGTCTCCCTGCTCAGACGAGCACCGGGTGGTGCTCATCACCACCGGCGTCCCTGAGCCAATGGTGACAATTCCACATTCCTATGGTGGGGGGCCAACCCCTCCTTAGAGACAACGACTGTTCACTCCCCACAAAGGTGGACTTATTTTATCGACGGCGGGACCCAAACATCGCACCCCCTGGCTTTGACATTCCTCCTCCCGCTCCTCGTCCTCCTCCTCGAAGACACCGGTGCTTCCCTTCAACTGCATCAGAACATCACCAACAGGCCGACGCACAAATCTCCTTCACGAATGGAAAACGAAAGACGAGCCACAGTCGTGCGACCGTGGCCATGCCACCCTAACTATGCACCGCACAGTCACCCACCGTCGTCTGCGCCGCTTCAGCGGAAGAGGAACAGCAAGACGGAACCGACTCTCTCTCCTGATGCCCTCTCGGCGTGGCGAGCAGCAGACATTGGCATCTAGCTCTCAAACACTTTGCTGCCATCGTGCGCAAGAATAGGATTTTATCAACCTCGGAAGAATGGTGATGGGCTGGGTTGACTCCAATTCTCATTTTGCAGTCTTTGATCTGCTGGAGATTATAAGTCAAAATTTTTCTTCTCAGCGGAAGTCCTTGAATTTATCCCAATTCCTGTTTGAAATAAATGTCTATGATACTGGGTTGGCAATGACTCCCAGGCACAAATAGTAACAACTCAACACATTCATGAATATTACTGCCCTAAAATATAGTAATAATAATGAACTATCACCTCATTTTTAAATTTTCCCAGGTAAGGCCTACTGAGCTATAGAGCGATTTTTTAGAAACGTTCATATCACGTAATTTATACTAATAGCATCTCATAACGCCATACATTAATTACAAATAATGGCTAAATCCCATACACAGCCACTGACAAACAAGTGAAAATAATAGGCAACCTTTCATTCAATGGTCCTGCGATATTTTGTCTTCTATAGGGGAGCGTTCGTGACGATGGGACACTCGTGATTCAATTGCTGAGAAAATATTTGCACAGCGTAACAAACGCCGGTGCTAACTCAGACAGGAATAGACATGTGAGACTAGTTTCGGATGATGGCACGGGCACTATGAGCTGCCCAAGCCCCTGATGACCAGGAAACGGTGGTGAGTAGTGAGATGGCTGTGGGTGAGTGGTGATGGACACGGGGTGAGTAATAAGATGGCTGTGGGTGAGCGGTGATGGACACGGGGGTGAGAAGTGAGATGGCTGTGGGTGAGCGGTGATGGACACGGGGTGAGTAGTGAGATGGCTGTGGGTGAGTGGTGATGGACACGGGGTGAGTAGTGAGATGGATGTGGGTGAGTGGTGATGGACACGGGGTGAGTAGTGAGATGGCTGTGGGTGAGTGGTGATGGACACGGGGTGAGAAGTGAGATGGCTGTGGGTGAGTGGTGATGGACACGGGGGCGAGAAGTGAGATGGCTGTGGGTGAGCGGTGATGGACACGGGGTGAGTAGTGAGATGGCTGTGGGTGAGCGGTTATGGACACGGGGTGAGAAGTGAGATGGCTGTGGGTGAGCGGTTATGGACACGGGGTGAGAAGTGAGATGGCTGTGGGTGAGCGGTGATGGACACGGGGGTGGGTGTGTGGCTGCGGGGAGCCACGTGTCGCCATCCTGGACAGGGCCTCATCACCGTCACGCATGTGAATGTCTTTAAAACGTCCGTGCAGCGTGACCGCAGCAGCCCACTCCTCATTACACCTGGTGACAGGTAACCACAAAGATACAGAGATTTCCCATACAGCCTCAACAGACTATTTAAAAGCAAGTGCTGTTCGCGAGCACCAATGAAAGCCGGCACAGCACACGAGGGGGTGGGTGGCCAACACCACGCCCGGCCGCCTTTGTCTCCCCAGTGGCGATGTTTACACACCAAACCAGGTACTCATCGGAGGTTGAGTGGATCTAGGAGAGGCCCAAAGCCGATTCAGATCATTGTCACCGTTGTTGGCTGTCAGCGCCAATCAAACTCAGGTTTGCCGGGTTTGGAGCGCAGCGCGTAACCGCTGCACTTCCACTCCCCACAGGTAACCAATACCAATATCCGCCATTCGCCACTAAGTGACAGTGACGTCACCACTGTGCCTGTGCCAGGCCAGGTGCACTTTTAGGCCACGTAAAATGTCGAAGGCTCACTGACAGGAGGTCACGGAACAGATCCAGGTGTTATGGGTTGGCTGACTGAGATAACTAGCAGATGCACCAGCTGTACCCCCTACTGTGCCAACTTGCAGTTGTTGTTGGAGGGCGACTGCCTCCAACTGCCCAGTAGCATCCATCACGAGCCTCCTCCATAGGTAACCGCACACACACACGCACACAGACGCGAGCGTGCATTCTTGTGTGTGTGTGCACGCTCGCGAAGAGCGGCAGCGCAGCGGCTCGTGCGCTGCGCTGCGAACCCGGCGACCCGGGAGCATGGCAGTGCAGCGGAATCGATTCCAATTCTGTACCCCCGCCCCACGTTCGTCAACCCTCGATGACCAGCGTAGAGAAATATGATCAAACATTGCCCACATCGCCCACAAGGTGTGAGAAGGCCCTCATCCAGCAGTAGATTGGGCATGCGGGATGTTAGCTGTACGACCCAGTCTGGGTGCAGAACCTGACAATCCACTCTTGTTGGTTTCTTTCTCATCTCCCATGGACAGACGTACGATGAACTCAAATCATTCGCTCCATCCACTTGCCCTCAACACAACTCGAAGCTTCTGGACTACGAGCCTGCGTGGGTTGCCGAGGCTGTCCACACGGCCCTCTCACCACTAAACTGAACACTGTCACTCCATGCGACACCACGGAACTCCGCGCAGCTTCGCTTGCGAAAAAACGCAGCCTTGTGATGCGACGCCACGATTCCAGCGGTGAACATCCTTCGCTGTGTTTACTGCGTGCGGTCGTGTGGCGAATGCCCGCGACGGCACGCAATGGTTGGCCGCCGCAGGCAGCAATGTGGAATCTGTTATCAAGTCCTGGGCTGCAGCCTTGACATCCATTTTTTGGCAAACGGCGGAATATTTCATCAGGCGGTAAAATCACCTATCACCGACCGAAACGCACATCTACATTAACCCAGAGAATTCCACCACTTTCCTCTTACCCTGCCTCCCTTCCCAGGACGTCTCTCTCTACGGGCTTGCTTTTCGTGTTGGAATGCACGACGTAAGAAAAAGTATCCTCTTCACGCATCTCGTAAAAAAGCGCGGGACGCAAAATCCCGGCCGCGTCGGAGCGCTTGACAGAAGCACCACAAACAGCCACGCGGCGGTGGCGCAGACTTGGACAAGTCAGAAACCGGTGCCGGATTGAAGGCAAACCACGCCGGGCAGAGTAGGCCAGGAAGGCCCACTGGACGATGTGCGGCAATGGCAACCGATGACAAATTCGCGTTTCAGCAAGCAGGCCTTCTTCATAGCGACTACATGAATGTACGGGCCATAAAGGAGGGGTCATTGCCCAAAACGTCGCCCACGATATACTCTTCCATCTCAGGCAGTGCGACAGACGGATGCGTTGAGTTTTTATGGAGTTTTTAAACTGTTTGCGTTCGTGCACCACTGCCAATGCAGCAGCAGCAGCCAATTATTTATGGTAAATTAGGCACTTTCCTTGCGTCTCGTGTGAGTGTGCATGAGCACGCACGCATCTGTGCATGCGTGGGTGTGGCTTGCATGTGGTTTTCGTGTGGGTGTACACATGTGTTTGGCGCCACGATGATGAGATGTTAACTACATCGCCTGGTATGTAGCAGGACATGGGTTCAATCCCGACCCTGACGCCTGCTGTATATTTGAAGTTTGCGTGTCTCTCTCTCTTCCCGTGCGTGCGTGTCATTTTCTCCAGGTCCTCCGGCTTTTCTCTCCACATTTAGAAATATGCATTTAGAGTATTTGTCTGATGTAAATTTCCACATGATGATGAGCCACTTCGTTGAGCTATCATTTGTGGCCAGGTCACTTCTGAAAAAGAGCTACGTAGCTCAGTGGGCCTTACCTGGTGAAATAAAAATTTCGTTTTTTGTTTCGTTAATACAACTACATCTTGGCGATTTCTGTAAATTGCCGTAGAAAGAGTATGCAATTTAGAAAAACCGGTGAACTGTGATGGGGCGGCGAAGTAGCCGGACAGCCGAGTGGGCAGAGAGGCGAGGGTCTGTGTCCCCTTCCGGTGGTAGAGGGGACATCAGCACGACACCCACGGTGATCCAAGCCGGGCCACGAGGAGAGAAGGCTCAAGTTCAAGGTGTGGTTGTACGTGGCTGTGCGTGCAGCTCCTCAAATGAGTACCTGGAGCGGTGTGCAAAATCGTCGCCACTGAGGAGAGAAGGCCAGCTGTGTGTGGTGCTGGCCACCCACCCCCTCGTGTGTCGTTCTGGTCTACACAGGTGCTGCTACTCGCTAACAGCAGTCTACACCATTGGAACCTCATTTGCCAGTAAAAAATATGATAATTGGTTTTTTACCCTTTTATCTGGCAACAAAACTGACACCTTTTTTTAACAAGGAGTCATGTTTGCATAGACCACAATACCTGCAGTCATAATGCAAACAAAAAACATAACTCTGATAATGTATGCACTGTCCTTGAAGTTGATTGGTCCACACCCGAGACAGATTTCCTTAGAGCCTAGTCTCACATGGTGTTGGACCAGATGACGCCAAAAGGCGTAATCTGGTGTGGACCAATCAACTTCAAGGACAGTGCATACATTATCAGAGTTACGTTTTTTGTTTGCTTTATGACTGCAGGTATTGTGGTCTATGCAAACATGACTCCTTGTAAAAAAAGTGTCAGTTTTGTTGCCAGATAGAAGGGTAAAAAACCAATTATAACAGCAGTCTGTTAAGGCTGTACGGGGGTCTTTGTTGTGCGTACACACGCACGCACGTGCACAGTCCTTTGTCAATCCACCGCTGGACGAGGGACTCCCCCAAGTTGTGCGGGTCGTGGGGGTTATTTGACCATACTTCAACTCGCTGGTCAGTGCATATTGGTGAAAGCAGGGAGCATCGACGTGGGACCGTGCAAGTCTCATCGGTGATTTTGCTGCACTGCTCTCTGCCGCAGGGTGGCCGTTGCCCATCCACTCACTATCCAGGCCCAAAAGCCTGCTTAGCTTCCGAAATCTGACGTGATCGCACGATTTGACCGTATCGTATGCCTTCATGAAGCCACTGTAATGATCTTCTTGTGCTTGGTAGCGACCGATAGACATTGAAGTGTAATAAAGGACTCTTTCTCATATGTCGATCTACGTTGTCCTTTATTGGGTTCGTAGAATCTCGTTACCACGGCGTCCTCGCTCAGGCCCGCGTCTCTCCCGACGATCACTCCACAGCCACTCTGCTGCTCCGATATGCAGTCTCCCTGCTGCTCCGCCTTGCAGCCACACCACTGCTCCGCTCTCCAGCTTCACTGCTGCCCTGTACACAGCTAGCCTCCCACAGCCCGCTAGCTCTCTGCGTCTGACACCGATGGCTGACGGTGTCGACGTCTCCCACCGCGTGGCAACTGCGCCACTCTCTCCGTACTGCCCAGCGTGGCCTCCTCCCGTTTCACTCCATCTCCACTCCCCGTTCCCCTTCCGGTTCTCTCCCTAAATTCTCTCCCACGTGACCCTGACTCCTCCCTCTCCCCACGTGACCCAGACTCCGCCCCCCCTCAATCCTTGCTCGCATTACAGAAGGGAGGGGCAGGTGGAGGCTGGGCAGACTGGACGGTGAAATTCCACCGGAGCGGTCCATCGGCAGAGCCAAGTCGACGACGCGTCACCCTGAAGCTACGAGTCAACGATGCCAACGAGCACATTCATCAGCCGGTCGCGGAAATTCCACATTCCTCTGGCAGGAGCCAATCTCTGCTCATAGCAAAACCACTCCCGTTAACTTCCCAGAGAGTGCGACTCGTGTTACGGACCCCGAAGCTTTGCCGTCTCCTATAAGGGCACTGCGACCCGTGGCGGCGACGACAACAACAATAATAACAGCGATAACAACGACGACGACAATCACGACGACGCGTGCAGCACAGCCACGCCTGCTCTGCCCAGTGTAACGGTGGCACCCAGCAAGTCCACAGTGACATCTTCACGATAAATAATTGTAACTTCTTGTTTGCGCCAAGGTTTTATTGCGGCACGTCGGGCGCAGCTGGTTTTGCTTTATTCCGCGAGCGGCTGCTCCGCGGCATTAATGGGGCCTCCGGCAGCAATCCGAGTCTCCCTGAGATAGACGCTGTAGAGCGCGGGGGGGGACACGCGGGCAGGGGGGGCAATGAGTCAAACCTCGCTCCCTCGCTCCACCCCTCGCTCCCCTCCAGTCCAACCCTCGCTCCCGCCCCCCTCCCTCGCCCCCCCCTCGGTCACTCCTCGCTCCCCCGCTCCCCTCCAGTCCAACCCTCGCTCCCGCCCTCCCTCGCTCCCCCTCCCCCCCTCCCTCACCCCCCCCCTCCCTCGCTCCCCCCCTCCCTCGCCCCCCCCTCCCTCGCTCCCCCCCTCCCTCGCTCCCCCCCTCCCTCGCTCCCCCCCTCGGTCACCCCTCGCTCCCTCCCCCCCTCCTCTTCCTCCGCACATCTGGGAGTGAGGGCGCCTGCCGTAAACGCTCGCACGGCGACCCGCTCGCCGCGTCACCACCGACTCCGCTTACTCGCAGCAGCAGCAGCAGCTGGTTCACCGCCGCCGCTCTCTCTGGGCGGGCGGTGCGAGCGAGGCTCATGGCGCAGCCGTCGATGCGCTCGTCGCTGTCGCCGCTCCCCGTGAGTCGCGGGCGTCAGGCGGCGCTCGGGCTCGCCGGCGATCGCATGAATGGTTACAATGTGATATTCAAGATTCTCTCTCTGGGTTTACCACCATGTTTGTGACGCTTCGCGTGTTTTCTGCCTCGTTTGTACAGTTGCGTCCCGACTGCCAAACAGCTGAAATCTGCGTAGAATTCCCATGAATAGTAACTAATTAAAAGTAATAATTTGAAGCATCGATGATGAGCACGAGTGGGTTATAATCAGTGAATCGATGCATCGCTAGATGCCGAGTAAACCTACCGCCATAACAGCATGTCACAGTTCCTTCTGTTTAAGCAGGCAAGGTGAGCCCAAAGAGACTCAGCCTTTGTTTTCAGTCTCCCTGCTCTAATGAGCAATCGTAGTTCTTCACTACCATCGGTGGGAACCTCAACGAGATGTGAACATTCCGCATCGCTACTACGGTGGCGACCGCTCGCGACTGCCCATGAACTCATTGGCGATGGCCTGAGGAGTGAACCCCAGCCGGGGATTTGCGCCGTTCGCAGACCGTGAGAATCCAAGCCACAGCGTCGCCCGGGAATACGCCAAAGTTCATATCCAGGAATTGCGTTAAAGCTGCGTTAGTGCGCGATTAATAAAGAAGCCTTCTGGAAAGCCTACAAGGACCTAATGCCTCTGTGAATGTCTGACGGCCGCGAAAGGTTGAGTGGTACGCTTCACGGACTATCGCGGGCCTCGTACTGGTTTTATAGTTCTGGCTTTTGGATGGTGCTGAGCCCACGGACTTAGCTTCAGATCCCTTCGCCGAAAGCAGTGGTTAGTTAGCAAGCATTTGCTGACAATATTCACTGCGGATGTTCCGATCAATCGATTTCGTCGATACTCATCGGTTACTTCACTCGCAACGTGCGCACCGAATGACGCATGGGCGAATCCACGCGGTCCTATTCGCACGTGTTTATACCACTGCGCATCGACGGATTCATCAAATCATACATTGTACACGCACCACAAGGACAAACATAATCCATTTGTTAATGAAATCGCGATCTCAAACTTTGTCAATTCACAGAATTATCAATGGGGCGTATCGTTGCATCTGTCATCACGTGAATCTCTTTTTGCAGGAAAACATCGCTGGGGCACGTGATCTCTCTCAGGCACCGTTTAAGCGCATTAAGAGGACAGTTTATACATGTGGCATTTGGGTTTTCGACACTGGCGAGCAAAAAAAACGAAGCAACGCTTGTGAATGGTGACGTCATCACAGGGTGCGCTACTTGTGAATGGTGACGTCACCGCAGGGTGTGCTACTGGCGCGCTACAGCCGGCAGCGCATTGTTGGTCATTATCCACAGTAGTCCAGAGACGACCGAGTGGCGGCGGTTGGGGTTGAACTGCTCACTCCACACGAACTGGCTCAGTGCACCACTGACACACGAACCAGTCAACCCATTCATACGCACTATATGTATGTTGAACTTCTCCCGCACCGTTCGTAGCCAACAGTGCTAATCGGAGGTGTGTGTGCATCGAGTGGGAAGACACGGACTGTACGACTCACAATGATGACATAGGGAACATACAGCACAGGCGGAACGGCCAAAACTATCACTTTAGTGCGGAGTCTTCTGGCAACACGCCAACGTCAGTGTGAAACTTGCGACATCGCTTTGCTCAATAATGTTAAGTTACGTTTAGAAATATATTTTTTTAAGATGCAAAAATAATCTGACAGCACGGCCGTGCGGTTTTATTTTTTAATTAAAGCGGGTGAGATATGGATGACCGATTCCAGCGACGGGCAGCAACACAATGGCATACACACTGCCACAGCTGCCTGCACTATATTACCACAGGTGTCACTACTTTGTAGGGAGCGCATTATCTGCCCAGGAGCAGAGAAGCTGCCAGGGATGGGAGCTGGAGACAAGGGGCCACTTTCGCACATTTCTTGATAACGTGATGAGAGAAATACCTGCTCTTCTACCGACGTGTTTGTGAACCTGACGTATAACGGAGCCTGAAGGACCATGAGCCTCACTGTAGGGAACATGACCTCTCTGTTCGTAAATACTAAACTAAAACTATTCAATATTTTTTTATGTATTTTACCAGGCAAAGCCCACTGAACTATACAGCTCTTTGTCAGTAGGGACCTGACCACAAATGACAGCCCAACAAAGTGGCTTATCACGTGTAAATTTATATCAGCCAAATACGCTAAACGGATGTTGATTATAAATGTGGAGGGAAAAAAACCTGAGGACCCGGAGAAAAATCTACGCAACCACGGGGAGAGAGACACGCAAACTCCAAATATACATCAGGCGTCAGGGACGGGGTGCGAACCCACGACCTCCTGTATACCCGGCAAGGGAGCTAACATCTTGCTACCAGGGCGCCCTACAAACTGACAACCACAGTTTGTGGCTCAGTGCGATAGCTGTCAACTTGCTTGCCCCGAGCCAGGGTGCACAGACGTTGACGGTTTGATTCCCGCTACAACTGGCCATCTGCTGCGAAGTGGACAACACAGACATCGCGGTGGCATCGCCATTCGCAAGGGTGCCGTCGTCTGAAAGAGATTGTTTGTTTACAATGACCCGCAACTGGTGAACTTTTATATCGGCAACTCAGGACAAACACGCGCAGTCCTCGGGAGGGCAGCGGGCAAGGGGGGACTGGACCCACACGGCAACACGCCAGCGCTCCCGGTCACTCGGGGCTGGAGTCGAACCAACTTGCACCGCGCGCAACTCAATCGATTGAAGTTGAGACTCAAGTTGCAGTTTGCCGAGTCGGTGACCATGTCAATACAAATGTGCCCGATAGACCTCAGCAGCCAAGCACGGTTTGAGCCGGGATAGTGCCGGCATAGGCGCCTCGACCTTACCTAATGCAGCAGTTACAGGCTGTGGATTTACGTTGTCAGTGGAGGGCAGTGCCACAAAATGCATTGTTGAACTGTACCATGCACCGACATCTATGCTCCCCACCTTCAACGACCAGCTATGGCCAGCATGGTGAAGCATGGTCAAATAGCCCCAATGACCAGTACGGCGTGGGGAGGCCTCCATCCATCAGGGCTGTGCATGCAGACACGCGTGTATAGGGAGCGAGAGTCAGAGACAGATGGGCAGGAATTAGAGACGGAGAGAGAAGGGCAAGTACACGGTCGGCAGGTGTGGAAATGGAGCGGAACATCCCAGAACGCCGTGGTGGGAGTCAACATTTGAACCGGACTGCATCAATCCGGAGGGGACCAGGGTTGAGTGCAGTAATTCATAAGTGTCCGTCGGTCACACTCTGTGTAAAAGGTAGGTGAATATGCATACTAAAGGCCTCTGTAACATTGCCTTATAGGCAAAAAAAATAAGTACATTTATTTGTCAATGCTCACGTCCGCCACCCACCTTGCGCTCACGTTCAGTTAGTACGGTCCAGATCTAGGGGGGGGGGGGCGGTGGGGGTTGGGGGTGCGTACCGTGCGTTCAGGTCGCCGGGTGGCACCAGCTCTTGCAGCGCTGGCATCTGGTAGATGTAGAGGCCGAGGAGGTGGCCGGCGCTGAAGAGCGCCGTGGCGACGCACACGCAGCCGAAGGCGAGCTCCGGCATGGAGCGGCCGCACGCCCACCAGGAGCAGAGCGCCATGAAGAGCACGAAGTAGGCGAGCGATGTGAGCGACGGCACGATCACGCCTGCGTGGCAACGCGACCACACGGCGACGTCACATCACAGTCACGGCGACGAGACGACGTCATGACAATGTCTCGACAAGCGTCACGATGATGACACGACGTCACAATGACGACGTCACAACGACGACGTCACGTCAATGTTTCAATGACGTCACGACGACGTCACGACGAAGTCACGACGACAAAACAGCGCCAACCGGGCCGCACGGCTTGCTTATAGCGGACCGTTATGGCTCACTATCTCTCGTGACATCTCAGGATTAATGCAGAAGAGATGTATTGTCAGTGGAATTCTTCGTTTAGTTCAAATTTAGGGCTGAGTTTTTGCAACAACAAAAAAAGTAAAATTAAATACAAGCCACAGGAGTGCGATTATGGCCATGCAAACGCATGTAGTAAACCCATAATGATACATACGTAGCCATGCCACCCAAACTGTGGACCTCATAAGTAAACCAGTGTTGTCTGCGCTCCTTTCAACCGCGGAAGCCCTCTCGTCCAGGCCGGCAGGTCTCGACATGAGCTCCTGAACAGCTTGCCACGTGCAAGAATAGAATCCAACCCGGACCCACACACGCGCCACTTCCGTCACGCTCACACCAACGAGAGCAGCTCCGCGGGCGCGGTACCTGCGAGGCCGAGCATCACCGTGGCCACCACTTTGCCGGCCGTGGTGATGATTTTGCCGATGAGCTCCTTGAGGCGCGAGGCGAAGGCGGCCACCCGGGCGAGGAAGATCTCCCGCCGGCCGGGCTCCTCCGCCAGGCCGTCGGGGCCCTCCGCATCGGAGGCCGCCCCCCCCTCCGCCACGCTGCCCTCCTCCTCGTACTCATCGTCCGCCTCGTCTCCTCCCTCCGCGTCGTCCTCGTCCAGATCCGCAGCCTCGGCCTCCTGACGCGTCCGGCACGAGCGCACGTTCGCACGCACGCACGCGTGGGGGATGTGTTCACAAGTTCACAAGACAAAAATCCCCCCGTGTAACCTTATTAAGGCCAGGACAGCACACGAGGAGGTAGGGTGGCCAGCACCACGCCCGGCCGCCTTTGTCTCCCTCGTGGCAATGTTTTCATACTGCCTGGATAACCCGCACCTCCGATTAGCATGATTGGCTACATACGGTGCGAAAGAAGTTAAACATACATACACCTGGTACTCTTTTGTGGCTGAGTCCACCTAGAGGAGGCCCAGGACCGGTTGAAATAATCGTGACTAGTGTTAGCCCTGAGCGAGAATCGAAGTCGGGTCGCCGGGTTCGTAGCGCAGCACACTTACACGACTAAACGTGGACACACGTTCACACACTCCGTACACAGGGCCACGCACACAGTACACACCAACAGATGAACACACATTTGAACAAAAACGCACGCGCGCACACACAGGCACAAGTTTGAATTCACTGACACACGCACAGACGCACGACCCCCGAGTGGGTCTGGCTGCTCGTTGCCACTGCTGGGCGAGATCGGAGTGGCAGATCTCGCTGGCAAGTTATGGGGCTCATCCAAGTGCCCATTGATCATGGGCAATGCTAACTTGCAGATTCACCGTCCGACGACTTCCCAGCGCTGTGTTCCAGCATTGCTCCTCCGACGCCTCGCCGCCGTTACTGGAAGACGGCTGCTGGCAGGCGCCCTAGCAGCCCATTTCGCGAGCCTCCTCCACGGAGACCGATCTCGATACCACTCGCACCAGCTGTCGGCAAGTCCACTCAGCTCCAAGTCCTCTGGTGCCACAATAGCCCACCTCTGCTGGAGCCAACGCTGCGCATTTAACCCGTGCGTGGCCTGACAAGGGCTGCCTGGTCACGCGGGTTCTGGGCACCACGCAGCCAGACCACCAGAGTGCCTGTGACCTCGCGCAAGCCACCCTGGACTAATATCCCACGGGGCACTGCGCTTGGCAGTGTTTCAAGGCGGCGCAGGTGTTCCTTGAAAGACACAGCCTCGATTTCACAACAATGACTGCATTGCATCGAGGGTCTCAGGAACACTGTAAAACAACAACAACGACGACAACAACGACGATGATGTAGAGTTGTCGACGGTGGGTGGGGAGTGCGGGGTCAGGGCAGGGGGGAGAGCGACAACCCAGACTGGGCCCAGCAGCGGGGCCGGCGAGCCGCGGGCACGCCACACGAGGGGGTAGGTGGCCGCCTTTATCTCTCCAGTGGCGATGTTTACACACCGCAACGGGAACTCGTTTGAGGCCGAGTCGACCTAGGGGAGGCCCAGGACCGGTTCAGATAATCGTCACCGATGTTGGCCGTGAGCGGGAATGGAACTCGGCTCGCCGAGTTCATTGCGCTGCGTAGCGCTAACCACTACACCACCGCTCCCCACAACAACAACACGGCGCCTGTGCCAGGCTCGGTGCACGTTGAGGCCACGTGGCAGGAGGTCAAGGGGCTGACCCAGGTGCCACGGGTCGACTGATTGTGCCAACAAAAAGACAAAGATCCCCCGTATAACCATAACACAGGCTGTAGGGGCAAGTGCTGTTAGCGAGTAGCACCTATGAAGGCCGGCACGGCACACGAGGGTGTGGGTGGCCAGCACCACGCGCAGCCGCCTTTGTCTCCCTCGTGCTGCGCCAACAACACACGCTGCCACCCACCTCGTCCAACTCGTCACTGCCGGCGCCCGGCGACTGCGCGCAGGGGCTCCGGGCGTGCGGCTGACACGTCAGCTTCCAGCACAGGAACCAGGCCACGAAGCCGACGGCGAACACCCCGAACTCGGGCGCGAAGAGGCGCAGGGCGCTGGGCCAGTCTGCCTCGTGCACCCTGCAGCAGCAGCGCAGAGAAGAAGGACGACCGCGACGACCTTCAAGCTCTCTGCGCCGGAGCCGCGCCGGGACTCGCGGCCCACGAGGCCACGCGGCGCGTTGCCGGCAGGGAGGCCGAGCTTGGTGTCCGCAGTGCTGGGCGTGTGTGTGTTGGTGTGTGTGTGTTGGTGTGTGTGTGTTGGTGTGTGTGTGTTGGTGTGTGTGTGTTGGTGTGTGTGTGTTGGTGTGCGTGTGCGTGTGTTGGTGTGCGTGTGTTGGTGTGCGTGTGTTGGTGTGCGTGTTGGTGTGCGTGTTGGTGTGCGTGTTGGTGTGCGTGTGCGTGTTGGTGTGCGTGTTGGTGTGCGTGTTGGTGTGCGTGTTGGTGTGCGTGTTGGTGTGCGTGTTGGTGTGCGTGTTGGTGTGCGTGTTGGTGTGCGTGTTGGTGTGTGTTGGTGTGTGTTGGTGTGCGTGTGTGTGTTGGTGTGCGTGTGTGTGTTGGTGTGCGTGTGTGTGTTGGTGTGCGTGTGTGTGTTGGTGTGCGTGTTGGTGTGCGTGTGCGTGTTGGTGTGTGTGTTGGTGTGCGTGTGTGTGTTGGTGTGTGTTGGTGTGCGTGTGTGTGTTGGTGTGCGTGTGTGTGTTGGTGTGCGTGTGTGTGTTGGTGTGCGTGTGTGTGTTGGCGTGCGTGTGTGGGGAGCGGTGGTGTAGTGGTTAGCGCTACGCTGCGCTACGAACCTGATGACCCGAGTTCGATTCCCGCTCACGGCCAACACCGGTGACGATTATCTGAACCGGTCCTGGGCATCCCCTAGGTCGACTCAGCCTCAAACAAGTACCTCGTGCGGTGTGTAAACATCGCCACTGGGGAGACAAAGGCGGTCGGGCGTGGTGCTAGCCACCCATCCCCTCGTGTGCCGTGCCGGTCTTCATAGGAGCTCGCTAACAGCACTTGCCCCTACAGTCTGTTAAGGCTACACGGGGGTTCTTTGTCTTTGTGGAGGAGGCTCGTGAAGGCCGCTGCTACTGGGCAGCAACAACGGAGGGCGGAGAAAAGACGCTCACAACAACGAGCGGAGCGCCGAGCGGCTAAAACGCAGATAATTAGCACAGCAGGGGCCACAGGCGGTGCATCATCTCAGTCAGCCGACCCATGGCACCGCCACTTCCTGGCGAATGGCGCCTGTTGTGCGTGCATGAGTGTGTGCGTTTTTGTTAAGGGCAAGTTTAAACTGTGCAGAATGTTGGGATGAATGCTCTGTCAAAACTAGCTGCGTTTCCCTCCTCCAGCGAGCAATGGCGTGGAGCAAGCCCATCCCCATCGGAGGCGCCCCGGGGCGGATTTTCCTCACGCCTCCATCGAAGAGTTCCTCCTCCGCCTACGTATCTGTTGGTGGCAGGGAGGCTGTGGTCGTGACACAAGCGTCGAGCGTGAGATGACGGACGACGGAACGGAGCAGCCGGGCCACGCGTCCGCTGTGCGTGTGCAAGGTTCACTTTGATAGGCGGTGCTCGTTCACAGCGCGTGCTACCAACATGTTCTTGACTAGAGTAGTAAGCAGTGTGTGTGGTGTGTGTGTGTGTGCGTACGCTTACCTAACAAAGCCAACGTGTCTGGATAAGGTCTCCAAGTAGGTACCTGTGGGACAGAGGCACACGGTGTGAAGGAGGCAACGTTCACTGTGACTTGTACGATTTACAGCGAGGCCGGCGATACTGCCGACTTTGAGAGTAAGACAAATAGAGTAGTGGTGGCAGGAGGGCTTTATCATGAAGATCGCATTGAGATGGCAGGAAACATGGTCACATTGAAAAGGGTGTTCTGGGTAAAATCACAAGTTTGATTTCAAAACGAGAGGCAAGATGAGCATCAACACGAATCGGATCACCACAAACAAAGATGACCACAATGCAGTTCTTCAGGAATTGGTGGTTTTGCACAACGCGTGAAGCAGAGAGCTTTTTTTGTACACACAGTTCCCGCGTTAATTGATCGACACAGAAGAACAACAACAATAATTGTTCTGTGTTGATCGGTTTCATCACGATTTGCAGATTCCAACTTGCTCAACTGATTCTTACCCTTTGTCAAAAATAAAATGTCCACAATTCGGCAAAAGCTAAAACCAAGGGTCTTGCCAAATTATCAGAAGGAACGTCTTGTGTCCGCTTGAACCGTCAGCGTCGTCGGGCAGACGGAGGCTATCCGGCAACTGCAGGGCCGCTCCCTCAATGTGCCCCTCTCTCTGTCCGTCTCTATCACTGGCTGCCCCTGTCTTGCCATCTGCTCCCGCTGTTTAAAGGACGATTGGAGAAGAACTCGAGCACGCCGCAGTTGCTCTTCTGAACGTGTTACTCGCGGGTCAGAAACGGACTGGAGGCGCAGAAAAACATTGGGCGCCACACACACGTGATGCGCTCACACACGCACACACGCGTGCAATAATTGCAACGTAGTCAAACGATTTCCCCACTCTATAACACTAAAAACTATAAACATTTTTTATTTTACCAGGTAAGGCCCACTGAACTATATAGCTCTTTTTCAGAAGCGGTCTGGCCACAAATAATAGCCCAACGAAGTGGCTTATTAACACGTGGAAATTTATAGCAACCAAATATTCTAAACACGTGGTTGTTGATTCTAAACTTGGAGGCAAAAACCGGAGGACCCACAGAAAAATCAAGGCGACCACGGGGAGAGAGAGATATGCAAACTCCAAATATACAGATGTCAGGGTTGGGGGCGAACGCAGGACCTGTATACTCGGCGAGGTAGTTCACATCTCTCCACCGTGTCGCTCACTCCAAAGCACATCGATCAGCTTTCATCTCTCATGGCAGCGCCGCATTCCGTCGTGGAAATTCCACATTCCTAAAGGCGTGGATATGGAAATGACTGTGCGTAGGCACACAGACATACGCGGTCACAAGGTTCTGGGCATAATAAGACGATGGAAAGAAAGGTGTTACTAATTAAGAAACGCCAACTGACTATCCCAGGGTGCGTTGCAATTCAATTGTTTGGTTGTATTGACATTAAAAGTAGACCACCCCCCCCAAATCAGGCGTGGCTCCAACTGGGTGGAGGGGCAGCAGAGCTGTTTTTTTGGGGGGGCCATCGTCACCTCGATTCACCATGCGGGGGTGCAGCCCCCCGCCACTAGCGCCAGTGCTGCCCCCCCCCACCTCGTTATTTTGCTAAGATACCTATCGGAGGAAGCTTAGCATTGTTATCAGTAGCCCTTCCCTGTCACAGAGTTGTGCACAGCTCACTGTCGAGGAGTTTCGGAAGGAAACGTCATCATTGGTGATTTGACACCGATATTCCGCTGTGTCGTGCCCTGGCCTGTCCCCCCAGGGTTCACCCGGTGACTGCGGCAGGGATAAAACTGGCAAAGTGGCTCTGCAGGCAGGCACCCTGTCTGTTCGGCCCCCGGTCCACCTTATCCGAGTCTTCCAGAACATCCCAAAGTAATTAGAGAACACATCACTGCAGGGCACTGCGGCATGGAGATAACAGAATGCAGACTGCTTGCAGCCAAGCATCAAAAAATGTAATCCCTTTCATGGATTGAGAAAAATGTGCTCCACTAATTACCGCGAGCTCTCAATCATGACCACACGGCGCCAGCCGTCATCGTTCTCCTTCCCCCTGTGCCACCCACGTTTCATTCGGTTCTGCCAACGGACGAATAATAACGTTTGATTAAAAGGGGGAAAAACCAATATAATATCAATACGCTGAAAAAGAAGTGTAAGACCTCACGTGGCGTCGCGCTGCGTTGCGAGCGCTGCGTGAGCCGCGCCTCTCCTCGTGGCGTGCGCGCAGCCTCGAGGGTGCAATCGGCGCTTAATGAATCGAGAACAGCAGCGCCGGCCGTCCTTAACTTTCGACATCGTGACCACAACTACAGCAGCCCGTGCCTCCCAAACACCGCGGGTTTCATTAAAGATGGCTGGATGCGGTGAGCGCCACGTTTGATTGTCTTTCCTACCCCCTCAACCCCTTTCCTCGCCCACAGAGCGATGTTCTTCTACTCGGCAGCGACGCCTCCAATCCCTCTTCTCTAACCCAGTGGTTCACAACCTTTTTTTAGCTACTCTACCCCCTTACCTGACCCAACATGGTTCTGAGAAATAAATGTATGAATAAAGAACATCAATATTTTATACAATTGTCCATTTTGTGAGATATCTTAACTTGCGAGTAACTACAAGTGAATACAACATCTAATTCAACGGACGCTCTGCGTGCGTGACATAATTTGTGCTCGCTGGTTACGCTTGTAACCCACATTGTTTACGGTCAATGAGTTTACAAAGGTCTGTTATGTCGTTCCAGGTTACCATATTCATACGTGATTATTCACCGATGACTCACGTATGATATAATTTCACAAATTTATAAATCACCTCGCGTACCCCCAAGGGCGCGCGTACCCCCAAGGGTGTGCGTACCCCCGGTTGAGAACCACTGCTCTAATCCGCACACATTACCCCTCTCTCCCGAGTTCTGAGTGCCACGGACATCCAGCAGGATGTGTGGATTTTATCGGCTCAAGTTTAATCCTAATTTTGTTCCACCAGAGTCGAGGAGGCGCGAGACGAAAAGAGAAATCTCTCTCGGTGTCAGCGCAAGGAACGCCGCTCGTAATCGTCGCAGCTTCATTCTCAAGAGTACCCAATTTGAGTTGGGCAGTGGCACGGCTATCGAATTCGGGGCAACACTGCCAGGGCCCACGAGCTGGAGGATCCCGGCTAGGTGTGGGGGGGGGGGAAGGCGGAGAGAGGGTTGTCTCCCGTCGCATGCCTGGCGCCAGGGTGCGTGCCCTCCACGCCGCTGGCTGTGAGTCTCCGCTGCTCGAGCGGGGCAGCTGTTCGAGTGCGCGAGTCACAAGCGGAAGTTTGCGACTTCAAATCGTGATCGTGGGGTCAACTTGGGCCACGCTTCCCTCTCGGATAAATAAAATACGTACACGTCCTCATTTACAAATTCTATTCAAATTGTGCTCTCAACATGTCATGTGATTTATAACTCATGAGCTAGCAGTGCATCACCCAGTGCTAGAGGATGGTGCCAAATGGTAAATACAGAAGCAATACAGCACTTATTTTCAAGTCACTTCAAATAGGGTTCTTAAAGCACACGAGTTGGGCCTTTTCATTCCTGACTTATTACAAATCTGGAACTGAATTATTTTTTTATTATTATTGCATGCCAATCGCCAGAATTATTGAGCTCGACAGGGAGAATTTGCCAAATGTAGTAAAATACGAATCTCTCTGCCTAGTGGTTTGTGCAGTTACCGATGACTGAGCTGAGAGCATCGTGCACGAGAAGCCGGGATGAGTGAGTTAGTCTGATTAATTCGTCTGGTTAGTGAGTCTGATTAGTTTGTTCGTCTGATTAGTGAGCTCGTCTGTTCAGTCGTTGAGCCAGTTGGCCAGGATTGGGCAACACCTACCCCACTTGCCACCCAGGCAAGTGGAGAGCACAGACGAAGTATTACCAACCTAACATTAAAACTAACAACGTTAAATCTTGACTTAAAGCTTTCGTGACTGCAGGAATTCATATTCTTTGGGTCTTTCGGTAAAGTCATGTAGATAGGTTCAAAGAAAATAACAAAAAAACTACGACGTTTCGATTGCAACACAAGCGTTCTTCCTGATGACGAACGCTTGTGTGGCGATCGAAACGTAGTTTTTATTTTTTGTTATTTTCTTTGAACCTATCTACGCGGCTTTACCGAAAGACCCAAAGAATATAACAATAAGGTATTTAAGAATCACAGTTAAGAGACAAACAACATATCCTATTAAAAAGAATAAAAATTAAAATTACTTAAAATCTCATCACCGGTCCTCATACTTTCGATGACTCTGTTCCAGTGCCCTGCCAGGCTGCTGTTCGTATTTAATTGCAAACACCGTGCGAGCACCAACTGAACGTCGTGAGGAAAATGTTTGGAATTTAAAATCAGTCGCTTAAACGCCATCGATCTGAGTGAGTACGTAAGGTCAATTTTCCCTTCAGATAAAATGTTTGATCAAAGAATATCTTGTGTATCTATGGGGCCTTTTTGCCAGTACCAAAGTATGAAAAATAAGAATCGGTTTTACCCTTAATGGCAATAAAATAGTCGTTAAGATGTTCAAACACAAAGTCCGCATTAACCACACGTCCTTGCAAAAGGTATCTATTTGGAGTTTGAACATCTTAACGCCAATTTTATTTGCAGAAAGGGTAAAACCTATTCTTATTTTTCAATATCTTGTGTATAAAAAGGATAGAGGTATTTTTCTTTGATCTGCCGAGATTTCATTGCGTGAGCTCATCAAGGTGCTTCGCAGATTGCGCAGGTTCCTGGCACCTTAAATAACGGAGGTAAGGCTACACATTAACATCGAGACCATGCAAGGCCCTAACTGAGGCGCATTGATAGAATATCTCAGAATCGTCAAATACTGGGGAGTACCGCCGCCTTGAATAGACGATGCCTGCCCGCTGCACGACGCAAGGCCAACTTGTGTCCCGCACTAAAAGCCCAGATTCTGCCTCGCCCTCAGATTAATCTGCTCAATATGAGGCTCAAAATGTAGCTCCTCATCAATTCCAAAGGCCAAGGTATTTAAATGCATCGATCCGACCACATGGGCCACCTGCCAGCACGGCAATCAGACTCCGTGCCACCAGACCTCCAGAGTTTAGACATGCAGTACCCGTGGCACGGGACGGTGCTTTTTACATGATAGCTGTAAGCACATATTGGCTGATTACTGTAAAGGATAAATACAGCAACTGCATTAATTAAGTGGAGGCTCTTAACATTATCCCGCAGCTTCTGGTGAGACTGAAGCAGCTACGTTTAGACAGATGAACCGGGCGACGCGGGCCTGAGGGGCGCTGTGGGCGGGGAGGCTCTGCGCGTCTGGTAGCAGCGGAGCGGAGTCTGGGGGCCGCACGGAGTCTGGGGGCCGCACGGAGTCTGGGGGCCGCACGGAGTCTGGGGGCCGCACGGAGTCTGGGGGCCGCACGGAGCCCTGCCTCAGCCCGGGACCCCGAGACCTCTCGCCCGGAGCCGACGCGGTGTCGAGCGCACGCCTCCCATCACTCACTCGCATGGCACTTTCAGATGCGCTTCCAGCGGCCGTCTGGAACGCCCTTCCGATATTAGCAAGCCACTGGAGCTATGCACTTTTAGATCATCTAGATTGAAAACTCATTACTGCTTATTGTTTTTTAGTTTAATTGACCTCCCTCGCACCTTCGATTAGCATGGTTGGCTACGTACGGTGCGAAATAAGTTCAACATAGTACATACATCGGCCCTCTCGCGCCCGCGCGCTGCCTCCACGGCGAGGCCACGTGGCGCCTCGCCGCCACCGCGTGCCCTGGGGGGTCGCGGACCTCTCTTGGGGCCGCTGCCTTTTAACGAGGCGCTATCGGCTGACACCTCCGAGGTCCGGGGTTCAAGGCCCTGATGCTGCGCATCTCTCGGTGGGATGCTACTGATATTTGTGGCATTGAGCCCATCGCCTCCGAGGTCGTGGGTTCAATATCTCAGGTCCACCGGCTGAAGATAACAACTCGTCTCGAGCGCGACGAGCCTTGTGGGTACGCGTGGGACGCCGCCGAAGGCTGCAAGAAATCGCACACGCGGTGTGTTTCTAGACGAAGGTGGCGGCGTCGTCACAGGCGCGAGGCTTTGGCCGACCGTAGACGCACAGTGCCGTGGGGGTGTCGGGTACGGCGACCCCCCAGCGCCCACCTCGACTCCACTGGGACCACACGGTACCATGGGGGTGCTAATGACCCGCGGAGGGAGGAGGATGGTGCCACTCCGCGTGTCGTACGTGCTGTGTAAAACTACGGACGGGATAAAGCTACGGAGCCATCGTATCGCGGTGTGGCTCTGGGAGAAAGCACGCTTCATATGCTAGTCAAACGCGGACGGGACGCTGATCGGTTTAAATCCAAAGTAGAATAAATATACAAAAGTTACCACGATGGTGTTAGCGCGGTCTACTCTGCGGCTTGCGAGGATCCTCTGAGAGGACCCTCTCGTGTTTGCGGCACGTGGACACAATCGCGCGCGTGTCGGCCAATCGAGATAACTCTGACGCTCGGCTGCGCTGGATAAGACGTGGTAAGTGGCGGTGCAGGGGAAGTTACCGATGATGGTTGTGGTGCTGGGGTAAGGGGTGGAATGATGCTGGTGGTGGTGGTTATGCTTATTGGGGCGCCACGGTGGCGAGATGTTAACTACCTCGCATGGTATACAGGAGGTCGTGGGTTCAATCCTGAGCCTCACCCCTGCTGTAGATTTGGAGTTTGCGTGTTCTCCCCGTGGTGGAATGGATTTTTCTCCGGGTCCTCCGGTTTTTCCCTCCACATTTCGTCATTCACCCCTAATCCCATAACCACCACTAACCCCATAACCACCACCACTACAACGACAACCGACATTCACCACTGAGTGGCGGTGACGTCACCACGGCACTTGTGCCATGCTAGGTGCACTTTGAGGCCACATGAAGTGTTGATGATGTCGGTGTTTGTGGGGTTCAGAATCAGAATATGGATGTATACTGGACGAATCCGATGAGCATCAAAGCTCTCTTTCACAGATGTCCAGTTGGGGCAGGTCAGAACGTTACATCAACAAAGTATCGGAGGAAAGGAAAACAAATCACACACAAAATAATAACAAAACTAAACGTTTTAATTTTACCAGGTAAAGCCCACTGAGTTATTATCTTCTTTTTCAGAAGCGACCTGGTCACAAATGATAGCTCAACGAAGTGGCTTATCATCATGTGGAATTGATAGAAGCCAAATACTCTAAACGCATTCTTCTAAATGTGGAGGGAAAACCCGGAGAGGACCCAGAGAAAAATCCACGCGAGCACGGAGAGAGAGACACGAAATGTAGAGCAGCAGCAGGCGTCTGGGTCAGGATGGAGCCTCTTGCACACCAGACGAGGAAGATCACATCAGTCAGTGGTGGTGGTAGTGAGTATAGGATTAGGGATGCATGATGATGATGCTGGTGGTTGTGGTTATGGGCTGAGTGGTGGTGGCGGTTATGGGGTTAGTGGCGGTTATGGGGTTAGTGGTGGTGGTTATGAGGTTAGTGGTGGTGGTTGTTATGGGGTTAGGTGTGGTGGTTATGGGGTTAGTGGTGGCGGTTGTTATGGGGTTAGGTGTGGTGGTTATGGGGTTAGTGGCGGTTATGGGGTTAGTGGTGGTGGTTATGAGGTTAGTGGTGGTGGTTATGAGGTTAGTGGTGGCGGTTGTTATGGGGTTAGGTGTGGTGGTTATGGGGTTAGTGGTGGTGGTTATGAGGTTAGTGGTGGCGGTTGTTATGGGGTTAGGTGTGGTGGTTATGGGGTTAGTGGTGGTGGTTATGAGGTTAGGTGTGGTGGTTATGGGGTTAGGTATGGTGGTTATGGGGTTAGTGGTGGTGGTTATGAGGTTAGGTGTGGTGGTTATGGGGTTAGTGGTGGCGGTTGTTATGGGGTTAGGTGTGGTGGTTATGGGGTTAGTGGTGGTGGTTATGGGGTTAGGTGTGGTGGTTATGGGGTTAGTGGTGGTGGTTATGAGGTTAGTGGTGGTGGTTATGGGGTTAGGTATGGTGGTTATGGGGTTAGTGGTGGTGGTTATGAGGTTAGGTGTGGTGGTTATGGGGTTGGGTGTGGTGTTTATGAGGTTAGTGGTGGTGGTTATGAGGTTAGGTGTGGTGGTTATGGGGTTAGTGGTGGTGGTTATGGGGTTAGTGGTGGTGGTTATGGGATTAGTGGTGGGGGTCGTAGAGGTGACCATGGTGAGGAAACACTGAAGTGGATTCAAACTCTGCCGGTAGAGAAAGTGTCTCCGAGCCCTGCATGCTCTCCTGCAAGCTGTGGGGACACTGCTGCCCGTGGATATCCTATACCAAATACAGGATCTCTACGTGATCCACCAACCCTGCAATCAAGTTCATGGATTACCAGCTGCGTCACTACCGGCCGCACATGGATGTTGGTGCAGCATTCACACACCACAAAGACAAGACAAAGATCCCCCGTATAGCCCACACAGACTGTTGCGGCAAGTGCTGTTAGCGAGCACCTGTGAAGCTGGCATGTCACACGAGGGGGTTGGTGGCCAGCGCCACGCCCGGCCGCCTTTGTCTCCCCAGTGGCGATGTTTACACACCGCACCAGGTACCTATTTGAGGCTGAATCAACCTAGGGGAGGCCCAGGACCGGTTCAAATAATAGTCACTGGTGATGGCCGTGAGCCGGAATAGAACTTTGGTCACCGGGTTCGTAGTGCAGCGTAGCGCTACACTACCGCTCCCCACAGATCCACGAACGCACACACACACACACACAGAATCTAACATACACAGAGATACACTAACACACACAGAATCTAACATACACAGAGATACACTAACACACACAGGTAATCTAACACACGCAGAGATACACTAACACACACAGAGATAATCTAACACACGCAGAAATACACGAACACACACATAAGCTAACACACGCAGAGATACACTAACACACACAGATAACTTACCACACGCAGAGATACACTAACGCGTACATACACACAGATAATCTAACACACGCAGAGATACACTAACACACACGTAGATAATCTAACACACGCAGAGATACACTAACAGACACACAGAGATAATCTAACACACGCAGAGATACACTAACACACACACAGATAATCTAACACACGCAGAAATACACTAACACACACATAATCTAACACACGCAGAGATAGACTAACACACACAGATAATCTAACACACGCAGAGATACACTAACGCGCACACACACACACATAATCTAACACACGCAGAGATACACTAACGCACACGCAGATATACACTAACGCACACACAGATAATCTAACACACGCAGAGATACACTAACACACGCACGCACACAGATAACCTCGCGCAAACACATTACACATTCACACAGTGCACACTCAACTCTCCCCCACGCGGGCACTCCTACACACACACACGGCAGCAATGCTCCTCGTGCCGCTGTGCCACGAACGGGGGCGGTCTTGGGGAGATAAAGAACCCCCCCCCCCACGTGCACTGTGCCACGTTGCGCTGCTCAATTATTTACAGCCAGCATCGTGAACTGTCTACCCTCAATCCAATTACACACTCACTCTTCTGCTCATATGTGCCTCTTAAGAGCTATCGGACAATTGTAATACATGTGTATGTAATATTATTAAATAATACATCTCGTGTTAGGTCGTGAGCGAGAATCGAACCCCGGTCGCCAGGTTCGTAGCTCAGCGCGCTAACCGCTGCACCACCGCTCCCCAGCACACGAAAAAAGCATAGACAGAGATCCCCCGTATAGCCTTAACAGACTCATGGCCAAGTGCTGTTATCATGCACGTTGGGAGTCGCCGTCCGCGTTGCTGCTGCTCCGGCGGCCCAGCGCCCCCGTTCGCACAACAACTTGGTCCACCGTTCCCCGTGGGATCTCACACATTCCGTGGGATCTCACACATTCCCATGGGACACGTGCTGTGGAGTGTTGGCTGCTGTGCGGAGGCATCCCGAACGGGATGTCGTGCACGCTGAACTTCTTTCGGCGCCGTACGTAAGCCAACGATGCTCATCGGAGGTCCGGGGGGGGTCAACAAAGAGACGCGAATGAGAATGTGTCGAATGAGAATGTGTCGAATGAGAATGTGTCGAATGAGAATGTGTCGAATGAGAATGTGTCGAATGAGAATGTGTCGAATGAGAATGTGTCGAGCCCACGAGGCTGGGCGCGTCGAAGCAGCAGCTCCCCGCTCCGGGCCGGAGCCTTGCCGGTCGCTCGGGAGATTTGGGCATTTTGAAGAAGCAAATGAGGCAGCGTCCCAACTTCATTGGCAGCCCTCACCCAGTGATGGAACGTTTCACGTCCCTCCGGCAAGAGTCAAGAACTAACCAGGGGATAGCCGCGATGCACTTGCTGTAAAGTTGTTTCCTGTATGATGATTAACCAAGGGGGGCTGGTGTGGCGCGACCGTTCAGGAGGACAGCTCCCGGTGGCTCCTCGCGGCACGAGCGGCGAGAGGTCGATCTCTGGCCGACCTCGCTCATCCGCTCCTAACCCCCCGGTTCGTGGCGAGCGCGGGAGAGCCGGCGGCCACGTCCACTCGTCTCACGGACATCGCCGGAGCAAGTGGCGATCGCGCCGCAGCGGATCGCCGGCACTGTGTTTAAGTCGGGGCACTGACTCCACGCCGCACGGACTCCGTCGGCCACGCGGGAGTTCAGTGAACGATCGGCCCGGCCGGCCACCGGGGCCGGTTCGTTTTGCGTCAGAGGCTTGGAGTGCAGCCGCGGTGATTGCCCGTGAAAGGCATCTCATGACGGGCACCCCTGCTGACATTTAAACGAGGCAGCAATTTGTACGTACAGAATGTTGAACTTCTTTCGCACCGTACGTAGCCAACAGTAGCCAATCCCCGTTGGGATTCATCAGCGAGTGGTAAACATTCCACATTCCCAGGGCCAGAAAACAGCTTCTCGACAGTACAAAATCAATTGGCTTCCAATAAAGCGAAATGTATTGAATCCACCCCAAGGAGATCATATGAAGCTGCGTTTATCCCAGGAAAGAGTTTGAACTCGCAGACTCCAATAGCAGACTGATCTTGAATGTATTACTCTGTCCGGCAGGACTAATTAAAACACATTGCTACCAATCACCCAGAGAAAGCGTTGCCGAGTCTCAGCACTCTTCTTCAGGAGGGTCCTCATTCGGGTGCTTCAGCCAATTCCATTCGGAGTGTTTTTGTGCGGTGAGAAAATCATGGAGTGGCCAAAGGAAAGTGACGCTTTAGAATCGTTCGTTTGTTGTCCTTCCCCCGCACCTCCGATTATCACGGCTGGCTACGTACGGTGCGAAAGAAGTTCAACTTACAGGTGGAGAAAACGCAGGGAGCCACACCTCCTGTGGCCACGAATACGCCTCGAACGTTGATTTGGTGAAAGCCTTCGCACGATGTGTGTGTGATCAGCGAGTGAGTGAGTGAGCGAGTGAGTGAGTGAGTGAGCGAGAGAGCGATTGAACGAGTCAGTGAACGAGTCAGTGAATGAGTAAGCGGGCGAGCGGGCGAGCGTCGCTCACAGTTGAACGTGTGGTCGAGGCGCCGCTGGGCAGAGAAGGCGGTGACGGTCGCCTGGAAGCACAGGTGGAGGCACAGGAAGAGGAAGCTGCTGCAGCAGATGGCCTTGACGAGACGGCCGGTGTGGCCTGCGGGAACACGCGGAGGAGGCACGCGGCACTGTGAGGCAGCCCCGCACGTGGCTCACACGCACCTCCGATTAGCACGGTTGGCTACATACGCTGCGACATAAGCTCAACACACCCACACATACAAAGGGGGGGGAGGGGGGAAAACAAAAGCGCGTGTGTGCGCACGAAGGAATGCTGCAGATGATGTGTGCTGCACGCACCAACACGGTTTGACTTGAATTCAAGGATTTAGAAGCGGGGGCTTAGAACCCGCCGCAGTGAACCTGACTGAGCCAGCCAGGTGCACTGAGCCAGGTGCACTGAGCCAGGTGCACTGAGCCAGGTGCACTGAGCCAGGTGCACTGAGCCAGGTGCACTGAGCCAGGTGAGCTGAGTCAGCACCGCTGAGCGCTTGGCCACGGATTCGTGTTTCAGCCGTCGGTGACTTTCCTGGCTTCTTCTCGAGTCCAGTAAAAGTCGTGAGGTGCATCAAAGTAGCATCCTGCACTGGCAGTGGGCGCCGTGGGTTCATGACGAGGTCACCCCAAGGGTTACGTTCACATGTGGCAGGGGCCGAGGGGGGTGTCGGTGGTGGGGAAATTCCACATTCCAATGCTGAGGGGCCAGTCTCTCCACATATGATGACAGGCGCTTTTGAATTCCCACAACCCGTGCAGGATTTCCCCATCACGTGGTAATCAGTTATTGACCCACGAGGAGTGGGTGGTCGACCCACGGCCGCGATTTGAGCTCTCGCAAGTTGAGCGGAGCGATCTTGGCGCCCACAATCGGAGCGGTGAGAACGCGGCCACTGGGCGGGTGCAGACTGCACGCTTAGTCTCGTGAGTCGGTCTCGTCGTTTACAGATCTGGGTCTCTTCACCACGATGCCACCCGGCCAGATCGATCAGTGACAATAATACGATGCAATTTTAATTCATTCAATAATGTTTGTTTTTAAATAAGCAACTCGTTAACTCCAGTTGCAGTTTATTAAACTATATTGTGTTCATCTCAAGGGGCTGTCACCTGGTTAAAAATAACGTTTCTGTATATATGTGTGTGTGGGTATGGGAATGCGCAGATATCGCATCGCGGCGGTGCCCTGCTCCTGTCACACACCACGTGGGCACCGTGCCACTCCTCGCGGGTATTTTTAGGGTTCTTGGATTACGCTGCAGGGCGGGCGCCTCCCATTCACCCACACGGTGCAGCACCACGTGACTAGCTCTCACAGCAGACTCCACACAGTGCAGCACCACGTGTCTCACTCTCACAGCAGAATCCACACAGTGCAGCACCACGTGACTAGCTCTCACAGCAGACTCCACACAGTGCAGCACCACGTGTCTCACTCTCACAGCAGAATCCACACAGTGCAGCACCACGTGACACACACTCACAGCAGAATCCACACAGTGCAGCACCACGTGACTCTCACTCACAGCAGACTCCACACAGTGCAGCACCACGTGACACACACTCACAGCAGAATCCACACAGTGCAGCACCACGTGACTCTCACTCACAGCAGACTCCACACAGTGCAGCACCACGTGACTCACACTCACAGCAGACTCTATACAGTGCAGCACCACGTGTCTCACTCTCACAGCAGACTCCACACAGTGCAGCACCACGTGTCTCACTCTCACAGCAGACTCCACACAGTGCAGCACCACGTGACTCACTCTCACAGACTCCACACAGTGCAGCACCACGTGACTCTCACTTATACAGACTCCACACATTGCAGCACCACGTGTCTCACTCTCACAGCAGACTCCACACAGTGCAGCATCACGTGACTCACTTTCACAGACTCCACACAGTGCAGCACCACGTGACACACACTCACAACAGACTCCACACAGTGCAGCACCACGTTACTCACACTCACAGCAGACTCCACACAGTGCAGCACCACGTGACTCTCACTCACAGCAGACTCCACACAGTGCAGCACCACGTGACTCACTCTCACAGACTCCACACAGTGCAGCACCACGTGACTCTCACCTATACAGACTCCACACAGTGCAGCACCACGTGACACTCACTCACAGCAGACTCCACACAGTGCAGCACCACGTGTCTCACTCTCACAGCAGACTCCACACAGTGCAGCACCACGTGTCTCACTCTCACAGCAGACTCCACACAGTGCAGCACCACGTGACTCACTCTCACAGACTCCACACAGTGCAGCACCACGTGACTCTCACTTATACAGACTCCACACAGTGCAGCACCACGTGACTCACTCTCACAGACTCCACACAGTGCAGCACCACGTGACTCTCACCTATACAGACTCCACACAGTGCAGCACCACGTGACACTCACTCACAGCAGACTCCACACAGTGCAGCACCACGTGTCTCTCACTCACAGCAGACTCCACACAGTGCAGCACCACGTGACTCACTCTCACAGCAGACTCCACACAGTGCAGCACCACGTGTCACTCACACTCACAGCAGACTCCACACAGTGCAGCACCACGTGACTCACTCTCACAGCAGACTCCACACAGTGCAGCACCACGTGTCACTCACACTCACAGCAGACTCCACACAGTGCAGCACCACGTGACACACACTCACAGCAGACTCCACACGGTGCAGCACCACGTGACTCACACTCACAGCAGACTCCACACAGTGCAGCACCACGTGACTCACTCTCACAGCAGACTCCACACAGTGCAGCACCACGTGTCACTCACACTCACAGCAGACTCCACACAGTGCAGCACCACGTGACTCACTCTCACAGCAGACTCCACACAGTGCAGCACCACGTGTCACTCACACTCACAGCAGACTCCACACAGTGCAGCACCACGTGACACACACTCACAGCAGACTCCACACGGTGCAGCACCACGTGACTCACACTCACAGCAGACTCCACACATTGCAGCACCACGTGTCTCACACTCACAGCAGACTCCACACGGTGCAGCACCACGTGACTCACTCTCACAGTGCAGCACCACGTGGCACACACCTACTAATGGAGGTCTGTGACTAAATCCAAGCAAGTAGGAGCGGGGGTTCGTGCAATGTGTTCTGAAGCCTGAAATCATGAGTTTGATTCCTGGTAACATCAGCTGCGAGTGACATCTGAATTATTCCTCGTCCCCGACCTTAACAACCAATGCAGCATGCGGAGGGCCTTCATCCACGAGTAGATTGACAAAGGGCTGGACACTAATTAATGGAGATGCTAAATCGAAAACACCATATCAGACTGTCATCGGCAGTGATTTAGGGCCCGAGTTAAAGCTTGACAGTTCTAAACGCCCCTTCTGGGAAGTTTCTACATCTGCTGGTGACCACCTCTCCATGGCGTGAGGTCACTGATTAACCCACCATCCTCGATGGGTGACAGCCGGGTTGGTTATTACTATTTATCAACGATATTTTATTTTACCACGTAATGCCCGCTGAGCTATATAGCTCTTTTTCAGAAGTGTGCTGGCCACAAATGACAGCTTAACGAAGTTGCTTACCATGTGGAAATGGAGCGAGCAAATGCAGTGCTACAAATGCGTGATTGTGAATGTGGAGGGGAAACCCGGAGGACAAGCGAGAGAGAGAGACACGCAAACTCCAAATATACAGCAGGTGCCAGGGTCGGAATCGACCCCACGACCTCACGTAGACCAGGCAAGGGAGTTAACATTGGCTGGCCAACGTTTTGGGCAACGGCCCTTCTTCAGAGCAGACGGGAGGGCAGAGAAGACCGCGCTGACAAAATCCCTCTGTTCGCCCGCGTCTGAATCCTGCACGCATCAAGGGCGACGTTCTCCCTACGGAGGCAGCGCTATCGACGTCCAGCTCACCCCCGGGGCCACATCGGTGGCCGGGGCCATCGACCTTCGAAGGGACGTTTCCCTCCCGACCCTGGTGCTCGAGTCGCCGTGAGCCGGCACGAGGCCGACTCAGCCCCGAGACGGCGCGGACCGAGGTGGTCGTCACCTGGGCCACGTGACCCGGGAGACCGTGGGTTGGGAGTGGATTGTGGGCGCACGCGGTACGAGGTGGTCTACATTAGGCAGTACAGAAAGTAGGTCGTTGAAATGTTCACCTCTCCGGCTGTATTATCACAATTGCGTGGTGAACAAGAAGCTCAGATTGTCGAAACAGATCGATACACACCAGAGAGGGGCGATGCGAATCGTGCTCGGCGACTAGAGCGGACGCACCGCACCGAGTACGCCAGATTCTCCGTGCGCCGCCCCTCTCTGCCCCGAGGCGGCCACCCGACCTGCAGGCAGCTCCGCTGTGAACGCCGCTCTTACGGGAAGGGGCAGCGTTCACGATGCACGTGGTGAGCTAATTACATCGCCACTTCTACCGGTAGAGCTGCCACGACCATCACCACCACAATCACCACGATCAGCAGCAGGAGCAGCAGTAGCAGCTACAGCAGCAGCCACGCCGAATTTGTGTGAACGTAGCGACAGTGGGGCAATGTTACAGTGAGGGAAAAAGTATTTGATCCCCTGCTGATTTTGTACGTTTGCCCATTGACAAAGAAATGATGATGAAAGAAATGGTCTATAATTTTAATGGTAGGTTTATTTGAACAGTGAGAGACAGAATAACAACAACACAAATCCAGAAAAACGCATGTCAAAAATTGTATAAATTGATTTGCATTTTAATGAGGGAAATAAGCATTTGACCCCTCTGCAAAACATGACTTAGTACTTAGTGGCAAAACCCTTGTTGGCAATCACAGAGGTCAGACGTTTCTTGTAGTTGGCCACCAGGTTTGCACACATCTCAGGAGGGATTTTGTCCCACTCCTCTTTGCAGATTTTCTCCAAGTCATTAAGGTTTCGAGGCTGACGTTTGGCAACTCGAACCTTCAGCTCCCTCCACAGATTTTCTATGGGATTAAGGTCTGGAGACTGGCTAGGCCACTCCAGGACCTTAATGTGCTTCTTCTTGAGCCACTCCTTTGTTGCCTTGGCCGTGTGTTTTGGGTCATTGTCATGCTGAAATACCCATCCACGACCCATTTTCAATGCCCTGGCTGAGGGAAGGAGGTTCTCACCCAAGATTTGACGGTACATGGCCCCAACCATCGTCCCTTTGATGCGGTGAAGTCCTGTCCCCTGAGCAGAAAAACACCCCCAAAGCAAAATGTTTCCACCTCCATGTTTGACGGTGGGGATGCTGTTCTTGGGGTCATAGGCAGCATTCCTCCTCCTCCAAACACAGCGAGTTGAGTTGATGCCAAAGAGCTCCATTTTGGTCTCATCTGATCACAACACTTTCACCCAGTTGTCCTCTGAATCATTCAGATGTTCATTGGCAAACTTCAGACGGGAATGTATATGTGCTTTCTTGAGCAGGGGGACTTTGCGGGCCCTGCAGGATTTCAGTCCTTCACGGCGTAGTGTGTTACCAACTGTTTTCTTGGTGACTATGGTCCCAGCTGCCTTGAGATCATTGACAAGATCCTCCCGTGTAGTTCTGGGCTGATTCCTCACCGTTCTCATGATCATTGCAACTCCACGAGGTGAGATCTTGCATGCAGCCCCAGGCCGAGGGAAATTGACAGTTCTTTTGTGTTTCTTCCATTTGCGAATAATCGCACCAACTGTTGTCACCTTCTCACCAAGCTGCTTGGCGATGGTCTTGTAGCCCATTCCAGCCTTGTGCAGGTCTACAATCTTGTCCCTGACATCCTTGGAGAGCTCTTTGGTCTTGGCCATGGTGGATAGTTTGGAATCTGATTGAGTGATTGCTTCTGTGAACAGATGTCTATTATATAGGTAACAAGCTGAGATTAGGGGCACTCCCTTTAAGAGTGTGCTCCTAATCTCAGCTCGTTACCTGTATAAAAGACACCTGGGAGCCAGACATCTTTCTGATTGAGAGGGGGTCAAATACTTATTTCCCTCATTAAAATACAAATCAATTTATAACATTTTGTTGTTGTTATTCTGTCTCTCACTGTTCAAATAAACCTACCATTAAAATTATAGACTGATCATTTCTTTGTCAGTGGGCAAACGTACAAAATCAGCAGGGGATCAAATACTTTTTTCCCTCACTGTAACTGCCCCCTCCCCCACCCCCAATTGATAATGTATTTTATTAATTGTGCACTCTCAATCAATACCATTCATAGCCCCATTAGGCTACTTGCCCCCCTGTAGCCCCACTTAAGAAAGTGTTCCCATGTGCTCAATGACCATCACCATCATCATTGCCATCATCATCGCCATCATTGTCATCATCACCATCATTGTCATCGTCATCTTCGCTATCATCACCATAATCATCTTTGGCATCATCACCATGATGCCCATCATTTTTATCGTCGTCACCGTCATCGTCGTCGTCGTCCCTACGGGATCGCTTTCACGAGCACCGCACGGCGAGGCTGCAGCGCTCCGTCAAGACATCTCAAGGTCGCGTCCACAGGAAATGTGCAATGCCAGGAAGAAGGCCCGGGCCGCGGGAGGAAGGCCCGGGCCGCGGGAGGAAGGCCCGGGACACAGGAGGAAGGCCCGGGCCACAGGAGGAAGCTAACGACGTTAAACACTCCCTGAGCGACGCCTGCTCACTGTGTGAGCTGGTCGTGTGGTGAGTGGGGTAGAGGGGAGGGGGGGCAGAGGGGAGGGGGGCGGAGGGGAGGGGGGGTAGAGTGAAGGGGGTAGAGTGGAGGGGGGGTAGAGGAGAGGGGAGGGGTAGAGGGGAGGGAGGTAGAGTGGAGGGGGGGTAGAGTGGAGGGCAGGGGTAGAGGGGAGGGGGTAGAGTGGAGGGTGGGGGTAGAGGGGAGGCGGGTAGAGGGGAGGGAGTAGAGGGGTGGGGGGTAATTGCATACAGCCATTCTGGCGAATTGCCCGATGATGCGAAACGTCGTACTCAAATTGTAAATGTTGTGGTTTCACGCTTCAACACACCGGTGGGCTAAAGCAGTGAACTATTTGTCTTTTATCAACGTGACACTTTTTTACTGATTGGCCGTGTCGGGTGGTGGAGGGTTACGACACATTTATAAATAACGCGATCTAAACCCAAAAACGTTGGTTATGAATAATATTGGTCGCGAAAGCCTACGTGTTAAACAAATCACCCTAGTTGTGTGTATGTTGAACTTCGTTCGCACCGTACGTAGCCAAGCGTGCTAATCGGAGGTGTGGATAATATCGTCAAATATCAGGCGACAAGTAGGTTTGAGCCTGCCCAGCACCTGAGATGGAGACTGCCGAGGCTTGCAGGCTTGAGGTAGCCACGAAGTAGCAGAGCCAACGCAGGTGAGGAACTCACACGAAGTCAATCGCTCATCGGTGGAACTGCCCAAACATCCCAATCAAATAGAGTCTTGCGACTCAGTGGCGAGATGTTAACTACCTCGCCTAGTACACAGGAGGTCGTGGGTTGGAACCTGACCCTGACGCCTGCTGTATATTTGGAGTTTGCATGCCTCTCTCCCCGTGGTCGCGTGGATTGTTCTCCAGGTCCTGCGGGTTTTCCCTCCACATTTAGAATCAACATCACGCGTTTAGAGTATTTGGCTGCTATACATTTCCACGTGATAAGCCGCTTCGTTGAGCTACCATCTGTGACCAGGTCCCTTCTGAAAACGAATCTATATAGCTCAGTGGATCTTACCTGGTAAGTTTTAATTATTTCTAGATTTGAAGCTTTCGTGACTGCACGTAAGAAAAAAAACCTTAATAATAAAATAATAGAGAAAATTATTGAAATAAAATAATAAATCACGTTTCGGAGGCAACACAAGCTTCCGTCTTCAGGTGGAACCGTCACAGCACGATAGCTGTATCAAGTAAAGAGAAGTCCTAAGAGACCCGACCTTGTATACTGGTTAAGGGGGGGAGGAGCCAGAATGGGCCGCGGGAGATGAGTTGTTGTGAGATGGTTCGTACGGCTGCTGCTTGTTGGTACTGAGCCTTTGTCATGTAGATGGCAGAAGCAGATAAGCAAGTCAGGACCAAGCAGCCCCTTGCTCTGCTGCTGGGTGGGCAAAACTCAAGGCAGGCAACCAGCGTGTGAAAAAATAAGCTAAACATGATAAAACAAAACTGGCTATCTATCAGTAAACTGTACGGTAACTAAATAATAGTACCTGTCAACTAAGATGGTCCAAATATGTGTAGTTAAATCTTTTTCGCATGGCTAATACCATCTTTCCAATGATTACTCAGTTTGTACCCATCATCACGGTTGAAGTTATGTCTGTGTTTGTATATCTGGATGGCTTCGTGTACAAACCTTTGATGGTAGCCAGAAGGTTTGCAGAGCACCTTGGTCTCGGAAAAGACAATATCATGAGAACCCAACAGCGTTCTAGCAATGATCGGCAACGGCGGAAGACTCAATTTTGCCGTGTTTCAGATCTGACTTGTGCTCGCGGACACGATCAGAAACATGACGTTTCGTTTCCCCAATGTAACAATCACCACAGCTGTAACTCAGTTTATAGACTCCAGGGTATTGCAAGTCAGGAATGACATCTTTCACAGATGGAATTAGATCACGGATTTTATGTACTGTATTTTTTTTTACCTTCGTGACTTTACCGAAAAAACCTAAGAGTATTACATTTTAATTAGTTCAGTTTTTTAAAATAAAATAGTTTTAATTTAGACTTTCTTGAGTATTGTTTTATTATTATTAGTTAGGGTCAACGTGACACATCATCTCTTTGATGTCAATAAAATGAGAAACACACTTTTGATGCAGTGGTTATCTCATTGCTAGACTGGCTTCCGTCATAGGAATGTGGAATTGTCAGCACCGATTCAGAGCGTCTGACGGAATGCAGCGCTGCCCCAGTCACGCGAGGGCCAGGGGAGACACACTGGGAGACACACAGGGAGACACGGAGGGAGACACGCTAGAGCAGGGAGACACACTGAGAGACACAGAGAGACACGGAGGGAGACACGGAGGGAGACGCGGAGGGAGACACGCAGGGAGACACACTAGGGCAGGGAGACACGCAGGGAGACACACTGGGAGAGACGCAGGGAGACACACTAGGGCAGGGAGACACGCAGGGAGACACACTGGGAGAGACGCAGGGAGACACACTAGGGCAGGGAGACACGCTGACTTGTAATGTAGTGGCGGGTCACTGTGGGATCCGGCCGTGACCTCCGCTAACAGCGGGGTGAGCCACCTCTTTCAGTCTTTCAATCTCGAGACGCCGATTGAATTTGAACCCAGGAACTCGGTGGAGATAAGTGCTTTGACACGGCCGCTACGAGTCCCTCGAGGCAGGGCCGGGGAGTGTCATGTTCGAGTTGACGAGGGAGACGTCTCGCCCGTCACCTCACGGATGCTCGGGGATGGGGGGGGGGGGTCCTGCATCGCGATGCCTGTCCGCGACATTTGCGACGGAGGTTCCGCGTGACGAAGGACACCGGAGCGCCCGAGGAGGGCCCATCGCATGCGGGGTGGGGGGGGGGCATCAAAGCTCGCGCGTTGCGGCACCCGTGGCGATGGAACCGTGGATGATGTCTCCCCATGACGCGCGTGGATCTGTGCCGGGTGTATGCCGTGTATGCTGTGTGTCAAGAGCTCGTCGTGGTGAATGGGAACCACCGCACTTTGCCATCACTTCCTTCCTTCTGCCAAATCTCTCTGCTGTTGCCAAGTTGACGCCCAAGCTCCGAGAGACGCGCCACCACCACCCGCATGTAGATCTTCCCCTTTATCACCGTCTCTGGGTGACACCGTCTCTGGGTGACACCGTCTCTGGGTGATTACCCGATCTCCTTCCCCACACCTCCGATTAGCACGGTTGGCTACGTACGGTGCGAAAGAAGTTCAACATACATACAATAAATACCCAGCATCCTTTGCACGCACCTAGATTCCTGTGCAATTATCTCAGAAACGTTGTTAGCAAGTGAACTCCCGTCGAGAATGAAATTCGTTTCAGCTCTGGGATTGGTGGCAAGAGCGAAGCAGAATGAGAGAGAAGCCCTACCTCCACAAGGCCCGTGCCTCTGCAGTATTGATGAGAGCGGGGCTATAGATGCATTAAGGTGCATTACAGGGACAAGGTAGAGAGAGGGAGGAGGAGAAGAGGAGAGGGAGGAGGGGAGGAGAGGAGGGAGGAGAGGGAGGAGGGGAGGGAGTCTCCATGGCTTCGGTGGTGGGCTACTGAAGGGGGCTCAGCCCCCTTCTCACGTCTCACCGAGCCAAGGGGATGCACAGAGGCGTCGCTGCGACGAGGGGGGGGGTGCAGTCCGCCTCCCGCAGATGCACTCCGAGCAGCTCGCTCCGCCCGACTCAGACTCGCACGTCGCCGTGTGGCGACCCCCCCTACCCCCCACTTCTAAACAGCTCCCGTGGCTCAACCGGAGGTTTATTTGACCAAGTATGGCCCGCTGAGTGGTCGCAGCTCTTTTCAGAAGCCACCTGGCTGTCGCAAATGATGGCTCAACGAACCAGGTGGCTTATCATCACGTGGACATTTGTAGCAACAGCCAAACACTCCGAACGCGTGTTTCGAAATGTGGAGGGGAACGACCGGAGGACCCGGAGGAAAATCCACGCGACCACGGGGAGAGGGACGCAGACTCCAAATACACAGCAGCAGGCGTCAGGGCGGGAATCGAAGGCCACGATCCCCTGTACAGCAGGCGGGGTAGTCAACATCTCCCTGCCAACGCAACAATCTGTTAACTTGACCCCCCCCCCTCCCTGTAGGCACGCGTACTTTTTACATCCCCCCCCCACCCGTGTACGTTCGCTTGATGCACCCCCCCCCCCCCCGAATCTTATAGAACGGCCGATATTTAATCCACGCAAAAACGACCAAGGATTAATAATATTAACGCGTTTAAGCAAACGGACAGTCCACCGCCGGACTATCTAACTCATTTGAAGGCCAATGTAGACAAATTATTATCGAGGCTTCACCCCCCCCCCCCGTTTCCTATGCGACCATTGTCAGTGACCCCCCATAAGGAAGCGAACGCATTTGAGTTAACCCCCCTCCCCCCTCCATGCGTACGCACTAAACGGATGGCACCTGAGAACGGTGTGAAAGTGACAGGCGAAAGCGGAACACACACACACGGTGACCCGAGTTCGATTCCAACGCAGACGATTTATCTCAACCAGATCGGGGCCTCCCCTAGGTCGACTCAGCCTCAAATGAGTACCCGATGCCACTCGGGAGACAAAGGCGGTCGAGCGTGTAGCAAGCCACCCGCCCCCTCTGTGTGCCGTGCCGGCCTTCCTCGGTGCTACTCGCGACGAACAGGCCTTGCCCCAACAGTCTGCAGAGGCTGTACGGGGTCTCTGTGCAACTGCGAGCTGCCGTGCGGGGAGCTGCTCCGCCTCGGGGTCCCGGGACCGCTCCTGGCCACGCATAACAATCCCGATCGACATCGCTCTCCGACCCTCTCGGTGCAGCCAATCATTAGTAGCTGGCTGCAAAGCGTCCATTAGCCATCAGTAGTGGGGAGACAAAGGTGGCTGGGCATGCGTAGTGTGCTGTTACAGCACCAATTTTGTGCCAACTTTAATAGGTGCTCACTAACTACGATGCCGATGCTCTGGGGGGCGGGGGGGGCTAAACGCGGGTAGGATATACACGTAATTTCAAACATGTCCTCTCTTTAAGCAAGTTATAGTCCATTAGCACTCATTACTGCTTCGGTGCGGTCATTTAGAATGTGCACAGTGACACGTGACAGACTGGCGGCCCGCCAATGGGATCGATGGTCGTGGGGGGTTGGGTCTTCAAAGTCAACTTTGCACGCTTTGGCAATTCACCAAATGTTCTTACCGAGTGGCCGGAGTGCAGTGGTCCATATTAACTCGGTACGTTTTCTTCACTCCTGAGAACCAACGGGGTGCAAGGCTGCAGTGAAGGTGAAAAAGAACCACTGCCGGAGTGGGGGAGCCGCGCCCGTGGCTCCCCCACCCCGGCAGCTGCTGGGCTCAGCCGCAGGGCGCTTCGAGCGCGCGGGGTGGCGGCTGCACGCGGCCCATCGTTCGAGACACGAGCAGTGGTGACATTCATGACGAGCGAGGCAGACACAACAACGTCTCGCACAGGAGGGAGGGGGTGGCGATGACAATAAAGTATTTTATCCGGAATGAGGCAAGAAGTGGCTTGTCGGAAATAAACCATAAATTTTCACAATTTTCACCATGGCATTAAATAGATTACAAATGAATGGGGATTGATGGCCTCTTCTGGGTTTGATGGCCCCGCTAACGATCCCTTGATGAGCGACGCGCACTTTGCCCGTCTCTGCCTCGATTTCGTCAACGAGGCGCTGCTGTGACTCGCGGCCGCCCGCCGAGATGCAACGGGTCCTGGAGGAGGCTCTCGGCTCTTTACGATTCGCCCGAGGCTGTAGCAATGTGTAGAGGTGTTACGGGAGGGCGAACAAACACACCAGGGGTGCACCTTCTTGGTAATTTCGGTAAAGTCACGTAGAATGGAAATAATAAAATAATAAAAATTAAACATAATAAAATAATTCTCACGACGTTTCGGCCACAACGCAAGCAGCCATCCTCAGGTGGAAAACAGGTCTGTAGAGAAGACAGAGTCTGAATGACACACCCCAGGCTTGGAGCGACTATTTAAGCTGGGATGGAGGGGCGAAAAGCGCCTTGACAAAAGAATTTGCATATCAAGAGGAATTTAGCATATTTATGGGAAATGCAGGTATGTGATTAGTACTACTTGTGAAATGCGTAGGAGGTGGGCGGGGGGTTTAAAGTCATTATGCCCGTGCATTATGCAGGATTCGCAGTATCAAAGGGAGGGGATAGGGGTAGCATTAATAAAGGGAAGGAATGTTAATAGTATGTAGCTGCAGTCACTAAACCACCACGTAAACAACTAAAGTATAAACTACATAGTATCATCAGTATACTAAATATACTCTTCAATAAGCTGAGCTACTAACAGTAAGTAATACATTACAATTCTATGCTTCCAGCTAAACTTTATTCTCTTACATCACACGAGTCTATACCGTACTATAAACTGCCATAGACAAACCCAACATTAAATTATATACTGTATTACTATACACCACCTTATACATTGTAATATTACACTATGTATTATTCTACCCACCCTAATGTATATCACACTGCTGTATATTCACTATACAATTACGATACTATATATTACTTTGTACATTGTATTAAACATTACAATTTTATACTATTTATTATTATACAATCCGCTATACACTGTACCATTGACCGTCGCGTGAATGATACTAAGAGGAAGCAACGAAATATGTCAATGGGAGAGTAGTGATGGGAGACTTGCAGCGGAGCAAAGAATCCATTCCCTGCGGAGAATACAAGATATATAGTCAATGCCAGTGAGTGGAACGCGGTCTGAAAGTCACCGTAAACATGAACACAATCAGTTAAGATCCGAAATGGTTTATTACTTCATTCCAATGATTGCTGAGCCAGAATCCATCTTCTCGGATGAAATTGTCTCTGTGTTTGTATATGTGGATCGCCTCATGAACGAATCTCTCATGGTAGCCAGATGGCTTTCAGAGAACCTCTGTCTTGGAGAAGTCAATATCATGTGAGCCTACTGAATTGTAACAGTTATCTGCCACGGCTGAGGTGTTTGTCCTACCGTGTTTCAAGTCTGCTTTATGTTCACGGATGCGGTCCGAGACATGTCGTTTGGTTTCTCCAATGTAACTGCTACCACAGAGGCAACTTAGTTTGTAGACCCAAGGGTACTGTATGTCTGGAACCACATCTTTTACAGACGGGACCAGATCACGGATTTTATGTACTCTGTTGAATCGGACCTGGATCTTGTGTTTTATCAGGATTTTGGAGATCTTTTTTGTGACCCCAGCAATGTAGGGTAAGGTGATGGTTTTAAAAGGCTCCTCAACAGGATCCTTCTTGATGGTTAGAGTGATGGCTTTGCGGATTGTGTAGTCGGAGTAACCATTAGCCTTAAGAGCTTGGCGTACGTGTTTGAGGTCACTGGCAATGTGTTCCTGGTCGGAGATGCATTTGGGCTCTATGGTATAGAGTCTTGATGATGGAATTCTTCTGGGATGGATGGTGGTGGGAATCCGGTTTTAGGTAAGCATCCGTATGGGTGGCTTTCCTGTAGACAGAGTGGCTCATTGAACCATCAGGTCTCCTTTTAATTAGGACATCCAAAAGGGTAGCTTGCCATCTTTTTCGACTTCCATGGTGAATCTGATGGCTGGGTGTATGGAATTAATGTGGTCGAGGAATTGGTCTAGAGCAGGCCGGCCATGTGGCATGACAAAAGTGTCATCTACGTACCTCTTCCATAAGGTCGGGCGTAGAGTGGCAGTCTGGATGGCGTCAGTCTCAAATTTCTCCATGAAAACGTTGGCTACAACAGGTCGTCTGGGGACAGGGAAATCCCCTTGATTGTCGATACCGGTCAGTAGAGTTTAGTACCGCAGAGGTGGTTTTTCCAGTGAAAAGCCGCAGGATTTCAGACAAAAAACGAGCCAGTTTGTAGGTGGGGGAGTTGATAGTAGAGACAATGGGATGAAGAGCTGTATCTTCTTTATGTATCTTTGGCAAACCATATCATCTTGTTGGCCTGGCTGCAGAAGGTTTCAACGAGAACTGTTTGGTTTGATCAATTAATGCGGTTGAATCAGAAATTATTTTGTTGGTTTTAATGACGAGGCTGTTGGTGTGGTCTCTTTTTTATTTTTGTATAGCTGCCATCGTTGAGTAGTTCTTGAATTTTGTTGTTGTATTCTACTTTGTCCATGATGACAGTGGTATTGCCTTTGTCGGCTGAGAGGATGACAATGTCATCCCTCATTTTTTAATTGAGCTAATTCAAAACGCTCATCTTTGCTGATGTTGCTAGCTGGCATCTTAGCGTTTTTGAGGGTTGCAGAGATTTCAGATCTTGCTACGTCACGAAAGCTTTAAATCGAAATTTACACCGGGGGTGATTATGCCCGCACGCGGAAGGATGCTTACATCCACGTCCGCATCGTTTAGCCTGGGGGGCTGTAACGGCGCTGTGATCCCCCATGGCCCCAACCCTCGAGGGGGGAGTTGCTATATAAGGCGGTGAGCCGGTGGACTCGGGGTTCAGTGTTCAGCTTAAACCAGTGAAGAAGGAAGATCAGCTAGATAGGCCCTGGGACTCCCCTGGATCGCTGTCCTTCTAAGGACCGACCAGGGCAAGCCAGTTGCGTGGCCCCGAGAGCCCAGAGCCGATGCTCTTGTAAGAGCCAGTCTGGGGACTCAGGGTGCGATGATCTCAGCTTGGCCAGAGCGGGATCAGCTAGCCTCCCCTAGCTCTGTAGTGGAGGACCTGGGAGTAGGCTAGCCGGGATAGAAATCGTGGGAACTCCCTGTTAGACGGGTGAAGGGGCTGATACCCCTTCGAGTGTTGTATACCTTGGCCTGTATAGAGTGGAACGTTTAATAAATAAGTGTGCCACCGACTACGTCGTCCAAGTCTCTTTGAACCTACTACAACTGGAGTCAGAAGTGGTCTTCTAAAGATGGATACAAGACGGACGGCTCGTACCAAGGAACCTGGGGAGGAGGACACCTCGGCCGACTCAGAACCTTAAATCGCCGAAGGCGAATCCGAGCAACTGGGGCCGAGTCCACCCACACCGCAGCGGCCGGACGGGTGGGGACCGTCGGCTGATGAACTGCGGGTGGCTCACTCCCGCCTGGCGGAGCTACTCTATGCGGCAGCCGCCACGTTGGAGGAAATCACTCGCCTGGGGGTTGGAGGAGCAGCACGGGGCGACGTCAGACGACACGCAACGCCAGTTCCCGCCATTTTAACGGGGCTGGAGGTTGGATTTGCCGCCATCAGTACAGTGGGTGCTGAGGGCGGGGCCGGGTTACATCATGTGACCGACAGTCGCCGACCAGAAGCTGCCACGTCATCAACAGCGGCCGGCGACGGTGAACGCCAATCAGCAGCCAGCGCGTCACCAGCAGTGCGACCGCTGATGGCGCCCACCGTTCCCACCGATACTGAACAGATTGGCGGGAATGACGGTTGGCGATCTACGGCTGCTGAGGCCTCGTTCCAGCAGAGATTGCCGGTCCTCAAAGAATTTGTGGCAGAAGACAGCGACTGGGGAGCCTTCCAAAGACGTTTCCTCGCCCACCAAGAAATGACGCGATGGACGGACGACGAGGCGCTACACGCGCTCCCGGCGACGCTGGACAGTGATGCCCTCGCCACCCTCACTACGGCGCCAAGATCGGCGCGCGCCATGCTGCAGGCGGCGCTTCGACTCCTGTCTGCAGTCTACGGTCCACCTTCTGACTGCAGACAGCTGTTTTACGATCATCAGCGGGGCGCCAAAGAATCGCCCCTTGCATACTGCACGGCTCTCCTGGCCCTGGCGAAGACGGCTTTCCCGTGGATGGACGAGGAAGGGGTGGACGCTATGGTGGCTGAGAAGATATTGCTGTTGGCGGACGATTTGGACATCGTCGTCTTGGCGCAAGACGACAAGGAGATGTGTTCCCTGCGGGCCGCACGGCACATCCACGCAAACTTGCTGTCCCAGCGTCGCAAGGCCAGCAAGGCGGCGGCCAGACATACCGTGGCTGCCACCACCCTCCCATCGGAAGAGGTCTGCGCTGTGGGTCGTCCGACGGAGTGGAGATCTGGGGGACTGCCAGCTCGGTACGGGCCGAGCCACCAGGATCAACCCAAGCCGTCTGGGGCGCTCACGTGGTGCTACAACTGTGGCCTCCGGGGCCATGTTGCTTCGGGATGCGGGCTCCTCGACAGCACGGTGCGACGCCTCGGCCGGACGACGCGCCTCCACCCAAGGCTCCGCCGCAAACTCCGGCAAGTCGTGGCACCCCACATGTTTGGCCTACGCACACACCTGTGACACACTCACGCACTGCAATGAACAGGGGTCAGAAATCGGCTGGCGTTGCGTCAAAATGTACCGTGATGGGGAGGGCGTTCCAACCGGGCCAGTGGTCTAAGTTGGCCCACCACGTTGTTGCCGCGTCGGCGGGGTCGTCGGTCATTGTGGGGCATATTGATGGGGTTGAGGTGTGGGTCTTAGTTGATACCGGAGCATCGGCGACAATTGTGTCCGATTTAATTTATAACATTCTCCCCGTTCAAAGCCGTCCTTTGCTCCCCGTTGATACTCCGTGCTACGCTGCCAACGGGGGCTCGCTGGGCATTATTGGACAGATCCGCGCGCAAATTTGTATTGGGGACATCAAATTATCCGGGCTGGTATTGGTCTCCTCTTCGCTGGCAGTTCCGTGCCTGTTGGGGACGGACTTCTTGGCCAAAATGCCAATTCGAATCTTGATCGACCAAGGCTGCATCAAACTCCCGTCGGGCCGACGTATGATGTTCTTGTCCTCCCCCGCTACTGTCCGTACGGCATTTTCGATGGTACAAGCGCTTGTTACGAGGACGGTACGCGTACCACCGGGGGCTCAGATGCTCGTGCCTCTTAGGCTGCGTCGACCATTCGCTAAGGGGATTGGGGATCGGGGTGTTCTGTTGGGACCATCTAGGGCTGGGGTCAACGGACCTGATTTGGTAGCGGCCCAGACCATTGTGAAAGGGGACGGGGACCCCTTCATCGCGGTCCTCAATGTTGGGTTGCGAACGGCTGTGGTTGCTCAAGGGACCGTGCTTGTGCACGCAACGCCGGTACCCTGTGAGGAACCCGCCATTGGCCATGTGAGCACCGCTCCTCCGTCGCAACCGCATTCGGACCGTGATGAGGGGTGGCTGGATGCGCTTTGCGCGGGATCATTGGACATGTCTGACTCGCAGCGTGATAAGCTACGAACCCTTCTGCGCGATTTTTACGACGTTTTTAGTCGACACAAATATGATATTGGCTGTACTAAACTGCTGTGACACCATATTGACACGGGTGACAGCGCGCCAATCCGCCAAAATCCTTTCCGGTTGAGTCCCGCCGAAAAGGATAATTTCAAATCGGCCGTAGACGACATGCTAGCTGCGGATATTATATCCCCTTCTACCAGCCCTTGGGGTGCACCCATCGTGTTAGTTAAAAAAAAACACGACAGCTCCTTGCGGTTTTGTGTTGATTTTCGTCGGCTAAACAAGATCTCCGTAGCCGACGCATATCCGCTCCCTCGGATGGATGAATCGCTTGAAGCCCTGGCGGGGGCGTGGTTCTTCTCCACATTGGATTTACTGTCAGGGTTCTGGCAGCTCCCTCTGGATGAGGAATCTAAACCTAAAACAGCTTCCGTACGCCGCACGGTCTATTCCAATTTAACCGCTTGCCGATGGGGCTCCACTCAGCGCCGGCGACTTTCCAGCGATTAATGGAATTGGTCCTGGCTGGGTTACAATGGGATTCTTGTTTGATTTACTTAGACGATATCATCGTCTTTAGTAAAACATTCGACGAACACCTCCAGAGGTTGCGGGCTGTTTTCCTCAAAATGCGGACTGCTAATTTGAAATCTAAGCCGCAGAAATGTAATTTGCTCCGCGAATCGGTGCGGTATTTGGGCCACATTGTCGGATGATCAGGTATTGCCACAGATCCCGCCAAAACGCAATGTGTCAGCTCCTGGCCGACTCCCACCTCGGTGGGGGAGGTCAGGAGTTTCATTGGATTCGCGTCGTATTACCGACGGTTTGTCGCCGATTTCGCGACGATTGCTAAACCCTTACATGCCTTGACATCAAAGGGGGTCAAGTTTCACTGGGGACAGGAGGAGGAGGCTGCTTTTCGCTCCCTCCGGGACGCCCTAGTGGGGGCTCCGCCATTGAGTTATCCCGACTTTTCGAAACCCTTCTTGCTCGATACGGACGCAAGCAACACGGGCATTGGGGGCGTGCTTTCCCAGGTTGTTGGGGGCGTAGAGCATGTGGTAGCATACGGCAGTCGGGTTTTGTCTCCGGTGGAACAGAGGTACTATGTTACCCGTCGGGAACTATTGGCAATCGTTTACTTCATTCAGCAATATCGCCCATATCTGTATGGTCGCCATTTCAGCGTCCGCACAGATCATGCGGCGCTGCAAGCGCGTGGGGTGGCGGCCGCACGCGGCCCATCGTTCGAAACACGAGCAGTGGTGACATTCATGACGAGCGAGGCAGACACAACAACGTCTCGCACAGGAGGGAGGGGGTGGCAATGACTATAAAGTCTTTTATCCAGAACGAGGCAAGAAGTGGCTTGTCGGAAATAAACCATAAATTTTCACAATTTTCACCGTGGCATTAAATAGATTACAAATGGATGATGGCCTCTTCTGGGTTTGATGGCCCCGCTAACGATCCCTTGATGAGCGCCGCGCACTTTGCCCGTTTCTGCCTCGATTTCGTAAACGAGGCGCTGCTGTGACTCGCGGCCGCCTTCCGAGATGCAGCGGGTCCTGGAGGAGGCTCTCGGCTCTTTACGATTCGCCCGAGGCTGTGGCAATGCACGCGGCCGTGTGTGCACGTGTTTGTGCGTGCGCGTGTGTGTGTTATGCGTAATACGAGAGGCCTCCATAGGTGCTCGCCAACAGCACTTGCCCCTACAGTCTGTTTAAGGTTCGACGGGGGATCTTTGTCTTTGCGTGCGAGTGAGAGTGGGGAGCGGTGGGGCAATGGTCAGCGCACCGTGCTACTAAACCAGGGAACCGAGTTCAATTCCCGCTCAGGGCCAACATCAGTGACGCACATCTGAACCAGTCCTGGGCCTCTCCTATGTGAACTCAGCCTTAAATGAGTACGTGGTGCAGTTTGTAAAACATCAGCACCGAGGAGACAAAGGCGGCCGCGCGTGGTGCTGGCCACAACACCGTCTCGTGTGCGGTTCCAGTCTACAAAGGAGCTCACGAACAGCACTGCCCCAACAATCTGGTTAAGGCGAGACGGGAGACCAATGTCTTCGTCTGTGTGTGTCAGAGAGAGAGAGACAATGACTCTGTGCACACGCTGCGTATCGATGTATTTACCGGACAATCACGGTTTTACACTAAAGGGCCTCGGCCTCGATCTATTATTCATAGGTAAACGGGAAATAGCTGTGCGCACACACACAAAGACAAAGATTCCCCGTATAGCCATGCTGTTGGGGCAAGTGCCGTTAGCGAGCACATATGTAGGCCGTCACGGCACACGAGGAGGTGGGTGGCCAACGCCACGCCCGGCAGCCTTTGTCTCCCCAGTGGCGATGTTTACACACCGCACCCGGTACTTCCTTGAGGCTGAGTCGACCTAGGGGAGGCCCAGGACCGGTTCAGATAATCGTCACTGGTGTTGGCAGTGTGCAGGAATCGGATGCGTTCCATCCACTCCGTCACTATTCGTGACCATCGGCCGTCAACGCTTGGAGAGGCGTGCGCCGGTCAGGGTTGCGATTTCCGCACCAATTTCCGCAAACATGCTGTTTTCGACCGCATTTTGCGGTAGTTTCTGTGACCCTCTTCCGCACAAATTTCCGCAATTTGCGGTGATTCCTGTGAAGACTTCCGCAAATCGTGACTTCGATTCCCGCCTTTCTCGGTGCCGTACTCGCGCGGTTGGCGCACATATATTGCGTATGCCCATTTGGCTCTGCTGACTTCTGGAAAAAACGATATGTATATATGAACTATGGATTCCTGCATTCAGACAGCGTTGTTGGTGCGCACGAACTGTGAAAAAATCAATGAGAGCCGCGAGCTCTTGTGCGTCGAAGTACTTGTCGATGCCGTCGATGAAGCACACTTGCCACAAGTACACGACGCCACCGTTGACATGTTTGTCGCCGATAGGAATCCCTACGGTTGCATCTTTCCGGATCGACGCAACCCCCGGCGCTGTGCTCAGGCCCTTTTGCCCAGCCCCATGATGTCTCCTAGCGTCTGCCATTCGGAGCCCTCACAGTACTCGTAGCGACAAAGGAAAAACAAAAAACTGTAGCATTTTCTTTATTCATATTCTGTCGATATGCAAAACTATTCATCGTCGCTCAGATTGCAGCGTGTTGGGAAATCCACTGGTAATTTTGGCCAAGCGCTCAGATACCCACGCTGTTTTCGATACGCTCAGATACACACGCGTTTCCGCTCAGGTAATATCCTCGTCCAGCGTACGCTCATTTGCCTCTGTCGTAGCTACTTTATACCTCCTGCGAATATATACACTTTACTGCTAACGATTAAAACTTTGGCGCACAGGTCGGTCGGCTGTGAGAGGGCTTTCTCTCTGCAAAACAACATCAAGCCCGAGGAGTGGTTGCTCCTCTCGTGCAAGCAGTTGAACGCGCTTATAGTTTGCGCCCGCGACAAGCCAAAACTCAGCATCTTTCACGCCGAAGACGACATGAAGCGCTGGAAGAATGCGAAGAAGTGAAAGTACATGTGCTCGTAATCACGGCTCCGCATTTGAATAAAGTATGTGGTTCTTGTGCGGAAATGCGGAAATCATATATTCATTCCAATCAGTAACTCAAAGCCCTACGTGATGCTGGGCCTTGCATGTATCCTTTCCAATAGAACGCATTAACGTGTTGTTAAAAGCGCGCGGTCATAGGAGTAGTCTTTCCACCGTTTGCGGTTGACTTTAGCAAAAATGCGGGAAAATTTGAACCCTCCTTCCGCATTTTCCATGCGGAAATCGCAACCCTGGCGCCGGTCCAGTCGGCTCCCCCTTGCTCACCAACAGAACAATGATCAACGACGAAACGACCCCCCCCCTTGTTAGGCCCACTGAGCTACACAGCTCTTCTTCAGAGATGACTTAGCCAGAAATGGCTTATCATCACGTGGAAATTTACGGCAGCCACGTCCTCGAAACGCGAGACGTTGATTTTAAATGTGGAAGGCAAACCCGGAGGACCCGGAGGACCCGGAGAAAAATCCACACGACCACGGGGAGAGAGAGACATGCAAACTCCAAATATACAGATGTCAGGGTCGGGGGCGAACGCAGGACCTCCTGTATACTCGGCGAGGTAGTTCACATCTCTCCACCGTGGCGCCCACTCCAAAGCACATCGATCAGCTTTCATCTCTCATGGCAGCGCCGCATTCTGTCGTGGAAATTCCACATTCCTAAAGGCGTGGACGTGGAAATGACTGTGCGTAGGCACACAGATATACGCGGTCACAAGGTTCTCTGTGTGTGTGTACTCCTGCTGTGTGTGTGTACTTCTGCTGTGTGTGTGTCACTGTGTGTGTGTGGAGCGATAGTGTAGCGGTTAGCGCGCTGCGCTATGAACCTGGCGGCACAGGTTCGATTCCCGCTCACGGCCAACACCAGTGACGCTTATCTGAACCGGTCCCGGGCCTCCCCTAGGTCGACTCAGCCTCAAATGAGTACCTGGTGCGGTGTGTAAACATTGCCACTAGGGAGACAAAGGCGGTCGGGCGTGGTGCTGGCCACCCACCCCCTCGTGTACCGTTCCGGCCTTCATAGGTGCTCGCTAACAGCACTTGCCCCTACAGTCTGTTAAGGCTATATGGGGGATCTTTGTTGTCTTTGTTGTGTGTACTCCTACTGTGTGTGTGTGTGCTCCTGCTGTGTGTGTGTGTACTCCTGCTGTGTGTGTGTGTGTGTACTCCTGCTGTGTGTGTGTGTCACTGTGTGTGTGTACTCCTGCTGTGTGTGTGTGTACTCCTGCTGTGTGTATGTGTACTCCTGCTGTGTGTGTGTGTACTCCTGCTGTGTGTGTGTGTACTCTGTGTGTGTCACTGTGTGTGTGTACTCCTGCTGTGTGTGTACTCCTGCTGTGTGTGTGTGTGTACTCCTGCTGTGTGTGTGTGTGTGTGCAATATTGCTGTGTGTGTGTGTGTCACTGTGTGTGTGTCACTGTGTGTGTGTACTCCTGCTGTGTGTGTGTGTCACTGTGTGTGTGTACTCCTACTGTGTGTGTGTGTCACTGTGTGTGTGTACTCCTGCTGTATGTGTGTGTACTCCTGCTGTGTGTGTGTACTCCTGCTGTGTGTGTGTGTCACTGTGTGTGTGTACTCCTGCTGTGTGTGTGTGTCACTGTGTGTGTGGGGAGCGGTAGTGTAGCGGTTAGCGCGCTGCGCTATGAATCTGGCGACCCGGGTTCGATTCCCGCTCACGGCTAACACCAGTGACGATTATCTGAACCGGTCCTGGGCCTCCCCTAGGTCGACTCAGCCTTAAATGAGTACCTGGTGCGGTGTGTAAACATCGCCACTAGGGAGACAAAGGCGGTCGGGCGTGGTGTTGGCCACCCACCCCCTCGTGTACCGTTCCGGCCTTCAAAGGTGCTCGCTAACAGCACTTGCCCCTACAGTCTGTTAAGGCTATACGGGGGATCTTTATCTTTGGATCTTTGTGTGTACTCCTGCTGTGTGTGTGTGTGTGTACTCCTGCTGTGTGTGTGTGTGTGTACTCCTGCTGTGTGTGTGTGTGTACTCCTGCTGTGTGTGTACTCCTGCTGTGTGGGTGTGTGTGTGTACTCCTGCTGTGTGTGTGTGTACTCCTGCTGTGTGTGTGTGTACTCCTGCTGTATGTGTGTACTCCTGCTGTGTGTGTGTGTACTCCTGCTGTGTGTGTGTACTCCTGCTGTGTGTGTGTGTACTCCTGCCGTGTGTGTGTGTGTACTCCTGCTGTGTGTGTGTGTGTACTCCTGCTGTGTGTGTACTCCTGCTGTGCGTGTGTGTACTCCTGCTGTGTGTGTACTCCTGCTGTGTGTGTGAGCGATGCGCTGTGGTCGAGAGTACTGATATCAACGCCCGTGCTGCTCTCTGTAAACAGCTCCCCTCACTTCTCACGACCAAGCTCAGCTTACCAAAGGCGCTCCAGACCTGCTCTCGCCCGCCTCGTTATTTCATTACTTAGACCCCAGTGCGACTTCAAGAGGGGCCCCCACGTGTGTCTGTGCCTCCAGTACAGTATACTGTACAGCACGATCAATCACGTATACATTTGAAGAAAATGCAATATCTCTATTTTTGCGGTGTTGGCTACAACTTTGTAGTTTAAGGATATTTACATCTCGTGTAACGTTGTTTCCCTATCAGCTGCGATAGCAGAAGAAATATTGAGCATTATATATTGGTGTACTCTTGTCGTTGGGAGTGTTTTTGAAACAGAGTTATCCCGTTCGCTTGTACGGTGCGAAAGAAGTTCAACATACATATTATACATTGATTAATTCAATACGATTATCCAGAGAAATTCCAAATAAAAACACATAACAAACAAAACTATGGAACAATAGAGTTTATTTAAAAAATATATATATATGATAATATACCACCAACTAGCAAGGTTTTTTTTATGCTATTCTGTAAGATAAATAATGGGAGGCACATTTAATAATTTTTAATTTGAGAAATATTCAATAAATTCTAAAATAAACAAGGTCCATGGGATCCGAAACACGCGCCAGCTCTGCTGGGAATTTCCTTGCTGATAAATTCGCTCTGAGAACACTCGGGGAAGACCCCACCAGTCATGGATTCTTGAATCTATCTGTGCGGGTCGTTTAAGTGTCACCCCGTAATACGCAGACAAATCACGCAGCCACAGACTCCAGCCACTTCGGGTGTCGTCCCGGCTGGAGCCCAAACATCACGGGTGCAGCAGGATCCTCGTAAAACACAGGCCTGACACTTAGTGAGGCTGTCCTGCGTTAACAAAGGGCGTTGTTCTTCTTGGTTCTTTCGGTAAAGTCACGTAGAAGGGACATAATAAAATAAGGTGAAGAACAGGTCAGACCTGTTCTTCACCTGAGGACGGCTGCTTGAGTTGTGGCCGAAACGTCGTGAGAATTGCATTTTATTATGTTTTATATTTATTATTTTATTATTTCCCTTCTACGTGGCTTTACCGGAAGAACCAAGAAGAGGAATCCCTGCAGTCACGAAAGCTTTAAGTCGAAATTTAAAGCGCGTTGTTGTTGTTGTTACTATGATTGTCAAGTTGCTGTATTGCAAAGTGCGCACCAGCACGGCAGCAACGTGGCTCAGGAGCTCGTGGCCACTGTCGAGGTCTGCTGCTGGCCACGACCGGAGGGGTTGCAGGAGAGAGAGAGAGAGTTCGTGTCGTCTCCTCTCCTCCTCCTCCTCCTGCTTTGACGGAGCGCAGACCACAGTTGGTCCAATAACTTGACTTGCATGGCCACAATCGCACGACTGTAGCCAAAATCACAGGAATGGAACATCGTTCAAAACGGAACCAAAATTACTTGAATGGTGTGCGACTTGAATGCTGAACGCCATTGTGCCGATTCATTTTCTGCAACTTTGTTCACCAAGGCCCTCCCCCGCGTGCCATCCTTGCAAAACGGCTCGCGGCTGAATGCCTCTCATCCGTGTTAACACACGGGAAACAACAACAACAATTCCAAATGTCTCAACTCTAAAACGTGGACGCGTTGGACGAGTTGTGTGCACGGCGCAGTGACGTGCACATGGCTGGGTCGCGCCGGGCTCGGCGCACCGCGTCTAAATAAAACAAATAAACTCTGTTTTATTTCAGCAGGTAAGGCCCCACTGGGCTATACAGCTCTTTTTCAGAAGCGACCTCCTGGATATTACTAAAGATAGCTCAACAAAGTGGCTGATCACGTGCCAGCCAAACACTCTGAACACGTGATGTTGATTCTAAAATCCACGCGACCACGGGGATAGAGACACGCAAACTCCAAATATACAGCAGCAGCAGCGGGCGTCAGGGTCGGGATGGAACCCACGACCTCCTGTGTACCCGGCGAGGGAGCTGACATCTGGCTACCACCGGGCTCAGCCGAACCGCCTGGTGCGATGCCGCCGCTGCCGCTGTGGTGAAGCCGCCGGCGAGCGGCGCGGCACCAGGGACGAGGCGAGGGTGAACGCGCATGCGTCCCAGCCTACAGCGCTCAATCCCACAATCGTTGTAAGCGCCAATAAATTAAAGAGCGCTGAAATAAACACGCGTCCCATAAAACATTCACAAAGCAACACGCCTCGCTCACGCCCGCCGCGAGAGTGCCTCGGGGCGCGTCCCGACAGGACCGCGACTTTACGAGGGGGGGGGGGGTGGTCCTGGCGAGACGGGGTCACGGCGGCGGAGCGCCTCGACCACGTGGCACGCCAACGCCCGCCGCTCGCACGCGCGCGGAGCCACGCCGCGTGACGTGGGTGTGTCGACACACGCCGTGATGTCACGACTCGCATCAACGAGCCAAGTGCAGGGGCCGCAAATCAGATGTGTTCACGTTCTAGACATCAATTGGTCGTCTTTAATACGGCTGATGTAGATGCAGAGCGACGACTACAATTTCACATTCAGGTGGTCAAGTTCAGGTAACAGCGTCAGGAGCTACACGAGCCACCCGTATTTAACTTCACTTGGCAAACCGACACTGCAGGGATAGCGGAGACCGTGTGCCCCGTGAGTAGTCCAGGGATCACTCGCAAAGGATCTCAGAAGCAGGTTCTCGGCTTTCTCCTTCCACGGCCCGCGCTCTCACAAGGGGTGCTGCGCTGCTCTGCGAGAGCTCTGACTGGACGCTACTTCGCGTGACGTCGCGTGACGGCATAATCGGAAACACATTGGGGGGAAAAAACGATGCCGATAAACTACTTTAATACTAGCTACAGAGCTCCTTTCAGAGGCGACTTGGCCACAAATGATAGCTTAACATAGTGGCTTATCACGTGGACATGTATAGCAGCCAAATACTATGAATGCGTCGTGTTCATTCTAAATGTGGAGGGAAAAACTGGAGAACCAGGAGAAAAATCTACATGACTATGGGGAGAGAGACACCGCAAACTCCAAATATACAGTAGCAGGCGTCAGGATCGGGATTGAACTCAAGTCCTCCTGTATACCAGGCGAGGTAGTTAACATCTCCTGGCCACCGTGGCGCCCACAAAACAACACAAGTGTGAAGCAAGGCAGCTGTCCGTCATGGCTTGAGAGGTTTCTCCCGCTACTCTTAGAATCTCAGATTGAGTTGCTTTTGTTCGGCTGATTCAATGTAAATACCAAAGGCATTACATATTCCACATTCCTCTAAAGGGAGAGAGTTTCTACAGAGTTGGCTATTGTTGGAGTCCACCCCGCCCCCCTCCCCCCAAAGTGGCACTTAATTTAACAAACATGGAAGGGTAGGCTGGGTTTAATCAGTGTCGACTGCTTTGCCACGAAGTCACCCGGCCTGATAATGAGCTATTCCACGATAGAGATGGACGATGCACAACAACACGGACTTGTGAATTGATTGTACTTTTATTCTTCTTGGTTCTTTCGGTAAAGTCACGTTAATAGCAGGGAAGTAATAAAATAATAAAAATAAAATAATTCTCACGACGTTTCGGCCACAACGCAAGCAGCCGTCCTCAGGTGAAGACCAGGTCTGTCGGGGAGACAGCGTCTGAATGACGGTGTAGTAATCTACATTATCAGTGGTGTAGTCACTACATTATCAGTGGTGTAGTAACTACATTATCAGTGGTGTAGTAACTACATTATCAGTGGTGTAGTAACTACATTATCAGTGGTGTAGTAACTACATTATCAGTGGTGTAGTAATCTACATTATCAGTGGCTTAGTAACTACATTATCAGTGGCGTAGTAACTACATTATCAGTGATGTAGTAACTACATTCATTATGACGCTGTCTCCCCGACAGACCTGGTCTTCACTTGAGGACGACTGCTTGCGTTGTGGCCGAAACGTCGTGAGAATTATTTTATTATGTTTTATTTTTATTATTTTATTACTTCCCTTCTACGTATTTTTATTATTTATGTTCTGAAGGTTTTGGATGCTTAGATGTTTTAGGTTTTAGCTCTCTACAAAGAGATCTGAAATAATTATCTGACTCAGAAAACTACAGAATGAGTCCATGATAGCCAGTGGTGTAGTGAACTACATTATCAGTGGTGTAGTAACTACATTATCAGTGGTGTAATAACGACATTATGAGTGGTGTAGTAAACTACATTATCAGTGGCGTAGTAACTACATTATCAGTGGTGTAATAACGACATTATCAGTGGTGTAGTAATCTACATTATCAGTGGTGTAGTAACTACATTATCAGTGGTGTAGTAACTACATTATCAGGGGTGTAGTAATCTACATTATCTGTGGCGTAATAACTACATTATCAGTGGCGTAGTAACTACATTATCAGTGATGTAGTAACTACATTCATTATCAGTGGCGTAGTAACTACATTAAAAGTGGTGTAGTAACTACATTATCAGTGGCGTAGTAACTACATTATCAGTGGTGTAGTAATCGACATTATCAGTGGTGTAGTAACTACATTGTCAGTGGTGTAGTAACTACATTATCAGTAGCGTAGTAACTACATTATCAGTGGTGTATTAACTACATTATCAGTGGTGTAGTAACTACATTATCAGTGGAGTAGTAATCTACATTATCAGTGGTGTATTAACTACATTATCAGTGGTGTAGTAACTACATTATCAGTGCTGTAGTAATATACATTATCAGTGGTGTATTAACTACATTATCAGTGGTGTAGTAACTACATTATCAGTGGTGTAGTAACTACATTATCAGTGGTGTAGTAATCTACATTATCAGTAGTGTATTAACTACATTATCAGTGGTGTAGTAACTACATTATCAGTGGTGTAGTAACTACATTATCAGTGGTGTAGTAATCTACATTATCAGTGGCTTAGTAACTACATTATCAGTGGCGTAGTAACTACATTATCAGTGATGTAGTAAATACATTCATTATGACGCTGTCTCCCCGACAGACCTGGTCTTCACTTGAGGACGACTGCTTGCGTTGTGGCCGAAACGTCGTGAGAATTATTTTATTATGTTTTATTTTTATTATTTTATTACTTCCCTTCTACGTATTTTTATTATTTATGTTCTGAAGGTTTTGGATGTTTAGATGTTTTAGGTTTTAGCTCTCTACAAAGAGATCTGAAATAATTCTCTGACTCAGAAAACTACAGAATGAGTCCATGATAGCCAGTGGTGTAGTGAACTACATTATCAGTGGTGTAGTAACTACATTATCAGTGGTGTAATAACGACATTATGAGTGGTGTAGTAAACTACATTATCAGTGGCGTAGTAACTACATTATCAGTGGTGTAATAACGACATTATCAGTGGTGTAGTAATCTACATTATCAGTGGTGTAGTAACTACATTATCAGTGGTGTAGTAACTACATTATCAGGGGTGTAGTAATCTACATTTTCTGTGGAGTAATAACTACATTATCAGTGGCGTAGTAACTACATTATCAGTGATGTAGTAACTACATTCATTATCAGTGGCGTAGTAACTACATTAAAAGTGGCGTAGTAACTACATTATCAGTGGCGTAGTAACTACATTATCAGTGGTGTAGTAATCGACATTATCAGTGGTGTAGTAACTACATTGTCAGTGGTGTAGTAACTACATTATCAGTAGCGTAGTAACTACATTATCAGTAGCGTAGTAACTACATTATCAGTGGCATAGTAACTACATTATCAGTGGCGTAGTAACTACATTATCAGTAACTACATTTTCAGTGGTGTAGTAACTACATTATCAGTGATGTAGTAACTACATTACCAGTGATGTAGTAACTACATTATCAGTGGTGTAGTAACTACATTATCAGTGGTGTAGTAACTACATTATCAGTGGTGTAGTAACTTCATTATCAGTGGTGTAGTAACTACATTATCAGTGGTGTAGTAACGACATTATCAGTGGTGTAGTAACTACATTATCAGGGGTGTAGTAATCTACATTATCTGTGGCGTAATAACTACATTATCAGTGGCGTAGTAACTACATTATCAGTGATGTAGTAACTACATTCATTATCAGTGGCGAAGTAACTACATTAAAAGTGGCGTAGTAACTACATTATCAGTGGCGTAGTAACTACATTATTAGTGGTGTAGTAATCGACATTATCAGTGGTGTAGTAACTACATTGTCAGTGGTGTAGTAACTACATTATCAGTAGCGTAGTAACTACATTATCAGTGGCATAGTAACTACATTATCAGTGGCGTAGTAACTACATTATCAGTAACTACATTTTCAGTGGTGTAGTAACTACATTATCAGTGATGTAGTAACTACATTACCAGTGATGTAGTAACTACATTATCAGTGATGTAGTAACTACATTACCAGTGATGTAGTAACTACATTATCAGTGGGGTAGTAACTACATTATCAGTGGTGTAGTAACTACATTATCAGTGGTGTAGTAACTTCATTATCAGTGGTGTAGTAACTACATTATCAGTGGTGTAGTAACGACATTATCAGTGGTGTAGTAACTACATTATCAGTGGTGTAGTAACTACATTATCAGTGGTGTAGTAACTACATTATCAGTGGTGTAGTAGCTACATTTTCAGTGGTGTAGTGTCTACATTATCAGTGGTGTAGTAACTACATTATCAGTGGTGTAGTAACGACATTATCAGTGGTGTAGTAACTACATTATCAGTGGTGTAGTAACTACATTATCAGTGGTGTAGTAACTACATTATCAGTGGTATAGTAACTACATTATCAGTGGTGTAATAACTACATTATCAGTGGTGTAGTGACTACATTATCAGTGGTGTAGTAACTACATTATCAGTGGTGTAGTAACTACATTATCAGTGGTGTAGTAACTACATTATCAGTGGTGTAGTAACTACATTATCAGTGGTGTAGTAACGACATTATCAGTGGTGTAGTGACTACATTATCAGTGGTGTAGTAACTACATTATCAGTGGTGTAGTAACTACATTATCAGTGGTGTAGTAACTACATTATTAGTGGTGTAGTAACTACATTATCAGTGGTGTAGTAACTACATTATCACTGGTGTAGTAACTACATTATCAGTGGTGTAGTAACTACATTATCAGTGGTGTACTAACTACATTATCAGTGGTGTAGTAATCTACATTATCAGTGATGTAGTAACTACATTATCAGTGGTGTAGTAACTACATTATCAGTGGTGTAGTAACTACATTATCAGGGGTGTAGTAATCTACATTATCTGTGGCGTAATAACTACATTATCAGTGGCGTAGTAACTACATTATCAGTAATGTAGTAACTACATTCATTATCAGTGGCGTAGTAACTACATTAAAAGTGGCGTAGTAACTACATTATCAGTGGCGTAGTAACTACATTATCAGTGGTGTAGTAATCGACTTTATCAGTGGTGTAGTAACTAAATTGTCAGTGGTGTAGTAACTACATTATCAGTAGCGTAGTAACTACATTATCAGTGCCATAGTAACTACATTATCAGTGGCGTAGTAACTACATTATCAGTAACTACATTTTCAGTGGTGTAGTGACTACACTATCAGTGGCGTAGTAACTACATTATCAGTGGTGTAGTAACTACATTATCAGTGGCGTAGTAACTACATTATCAGTGGCGTAGTAAACTACATTATCAGTGGTGTAGTAACTACATTATCAGTGGTGTAGTAATCGACATTATCAGTGGTGTAGTAACTACATTGTCAGTGGTGTAGTAACTACATTATCAGTAGCGTAGTAACTACATTATCAGTGATGTAGTAACTACATTATCAGTGGTGTAGTAACTACATTACCAGTGATGTAGTAACTACATTATCAGTGGTGTAGTAACTTCATTATCAGTGGTGTAGTAACTACATTATCAGTGGTGTAGTAACTACATTATCAGTGGTGTAGTAACTACATTACCAGTGATGTAGTAACTACATTATCAGTGGTGTAGTAACTTCATTATCAGTGGTGAAGTAACAACATTATCAGTGGTGTAGTAACTTCATTATCAGTGGTGTAGTAACTACATTGTCAGTGGTGTAGTAACTACATTATCAGTGGTGTAGTAACTACATTATCAGTGGTGTAGTAACTACATTATCAGTGGTGTAGTAACTACATTTTCAGTGGTGTAGTGACTACATTATCAGTGGTGTAGTAACTACATTATCAGTGGTGTAGTAACGACATTATCAGTGGTGTAGTAACTACATTATCAGTGGTGTAGTAACTACATTATCAGTGGTGTAGTAACTACATTATCAGTGGTGTAGTAACTACATTATCAGTGGTGTAGTAACTACATTATCAGTGGTGTAGTGACTACATTATCAGTGGTGTAGTAACTACATCATCAGTGGTGTAGTAACTACATTATCAGTGGTGTAGTAACTAAATTATCAGTGGTGTAATAACTACATTATCAGTGGTGTAGTGACTACATTATCAGTGGTGTAGTAACTACATCATCAGTGGTGTAGTAACTACATTATCAGTGGTGTAGTAACTACATTATCAGTGGTGTAGTAACTACATTATCAGTGGTGTAGTAACGACATTATCAGTGGTGTAGTAACTACATTATCAGTGGTGTAGTAACTACATTATCAGTGGTGTAGTAACTACATTATCAGTGGTATAGTAACTACATTATCAGTGGTGTAATAACTACATTATCAGTGGTGTAGTGACTACATTATCAGTGGTGTAGTAACTACATTATCAGTGGTGTAGTAACTACATTATCAGTGGTGTAGTAACTACATTATCAGTGGTGTAGTAACTACATTATCAGTGGTGTAGTAACGACATTATCAGTGGTGTAGTGACTACATTATCAGTGGTGTAGTAACTACATTATCAGTGGTGTAGTAACTACATTATTAGTGGTGTAGTAACTACATTATCAGTGGTGTAGTAACTACATTATCAGTGGTGTAGTAACTACATTATCACTGGTGTAGTAACTACATTATCAGTGGTGTAGTAACTACATTATCAGTGGTGTACTAACTACATTATCAGTGGTGTAGTAATCTACATTATCAGTGATGTAGTAACTACATTATCAGTGGTGTAGTAACTACATTATCAGGGGTGTAGTAATCTACATTATCTGTGGTGTAATAACTACATTATCAGTGGCGTAGTAACTACATTATCAGTAATGTAGTAACTACATTCATTATCAGTGGCGTAGTAACTACATTAAAAGTGGCGTAGTAACTACATTATCAGTGGCGTAGTAACTACATTATCAGTGGTGTAGTAATCGACTTTATCAGTGGTGTAGTAACTAAATTGTCAGTGGTGTAGTAACTACATTATCAGTAGCGTAGTAACTACATTATCAGTGCCATAGTAACTACATTATCAGTGGCGTAGTAACTACATTATCAGTAACTACATTTTCAGTGGTGTAGTGACTACACTATCAGTGGCGTAGTAACTACATTATCAGTGGTGTAGTAACTACATTATCAGTGGCGTAGTAACTACATTATCAGTGGCGTAGTAAACTACATTATCAGTGGTGTAGTAACTACATTGTCAGTGGTGTAGTAATCGACATTATCAGTGGTGTAGTAACTACATTGTCAGTGGTGTAGTAACTACATTATCAGTAGTGTAGTAACTACATTATCAGTGATGTAGTAACTACATTATCAGTGGTGTAGTAACTACATTACCAGTGATGTAGTAACTACATTATCAGTGGTGTAGTAACTTCATTATCAGTGGTGTAGTAACTACATTATCAGTGGTGTAGTAACTACATTATCAGTGGTGTAGTAACTACATTACCAGTGATGTAGTAACTACATTATCAGTGGTGTAGTAACTTCATTATCAGTGGTGTAGTAACTACATTATCAGTGGTGTAGTAACTTCATTATCAGTGGTGTAGTAACTACATTATCAGTGGTGTAGTAACGACATTGTCAGTGGTGTAGTAACTACATTATCAGTGGTGTAGTAACTACATTATCAGTGGTGTAGTAACTACATTATCAGTGGTGTAGTAACTACATTTTCAGTGGTGTAGTGACTACATTATCAGTGGTGTAGTAACTACATTATCAGTGGTGTAGTAACGACATTATCAGTGGTGTAGTAACTACATTATCAGTGGTGTAGTAACTACATTATCAGTGGTGTAGTAACTACATTATCAGTGGTGTAGTAACTACATTATCAGTGGTGTAGTAACAACATTATCAGTGGTGTAATAACTACATTATCAGTGGTGTAGTGACTACATTACCAGTGGTGTAGTAACTACATCATCAGTGGTGTAGTAACTACATTATCAGTGGTGTAGTAACTACATTATCAGTGGTGTAGTAACTACATTATCAGTGGTGTAGTAACGACATTATCAGTGGTGTAGTGACTACATTATCAGTGGTGTAGTAACTACATTATCAGTGGTGTAGTAACTACATTATCAGTGGTGTAGTAACTACATTATTAGTGGTTTAGTAACTACATTATCAGTGGTGTAGTAACTACATTATCAGTGGTGTAGTAACTACATTATCACTGGTGTAGTAACTACATTATCAGTAGTGTAGTAACTACATTATCAGTGGTGTAGTAACTACATTATCAGTGGTGTAGTAACTACATTATCAGTGGTGTAGTAACTATATTATCAGTGGTGTAGTAATCTACATTATCAGTGATGTAGTAACTACATTATCAGTGGTGTAGTAACTACATTATCAGTGGTGTAGTAACTACATTATCAGGGGTGTAGTAATCTACATTATCTGTGGCGTAATAACTACATTATCAGTGGCGTAGTAACTACATTATCAGTGATGTAGTAACTACATTCATTATCAGTGGCGTAGTAACTACATTAAAAGTGGCATAGTAACTACATTATCAGTGGCGTAGTAACTACATTATCAGTGGTGTAGTAATCGACATTATCAGTGGTGTAGTAACTACATTGTCAGTGGTGTAGTAACTACATTATCAGTAGCGTAGTAACTACATTATCAGTGGCATAGTAACTACATTATCAGTGGCGTAGTAACTACATTATCAGTAACTACATTTTCAGTGGTGTAGTGACTACACTATCAGTGGCGTAGTAACTACATTATCAGTGGTGTAGTAACTACATTATCAGTGGCGTAGTAACTACATTATCAGTGGCGTTGTAAACTACATTATCAGTGGTGTAGTAACTACATTATCAGTGGTGTAGTAATCGACATTATCAGTGGTGTAGTAACTACATTGTCAGTGGTGTAGTAACTACATTATCAGTAGCGTAGTAACTACATTATCAGTGGCGTAGTAACTACATTATCAGTGGCGTAGTAACTACATTATAAGTGGTGTAGTAACTACATTATCAGTGATGTAGTAACTACATTATCAGTGGTGTAGTAACTACATTACCAGTGATGTAGTAACTACATTATCAGTGGTGTAGTAACCTCATTATCAGTGGTGTAGTAACTACATTATCAGTGGTGTAGTAACTACATTATCAGTGGTGTAGTAACTACATTACCAGTGATGTAGTAACTACATTATCAGTGGTGTAGTAACTTCATTATCAGTGGTGTAGTAACTACATTATCAGTGGTGTAGTAACTTCATTATCAGTGGTGTAGTAACTACATTATCAGTGGTGTAGTAACGACATTGTCAGTGGTGTAGTAACTACATTATCAGTGGTGTAGTAACTACATTATCAGTGGTGTAGTAACTACATTTTCAGTGGTGTAGTGACTACATTATCAGTGGTGTAGTAACTACATTATCAGTGGTGTAGTAACGACATTATCAGTGGTGTAGTAACTACATTATCAGTGGTGTAGTAACTACATTATCAGTGGTGTAGTAACTACATTATCAGTGGTGTAGTAACTACATTATCAGTGGTGTAGTAACTACATCATCAGTGGTGTAGTAACTACATTATCAGTGGTGTAGTAACTACATTATCAGTGGTGTAGTAACTACATTATCAGTGGTGTAGTAACTACATTATCAGGGGTGTAGTAATCTACATTATCTGTGGCGTAATAACTACATTATCAGTGGCGTAGTAACTACATTATCAGTGATGTAGTAACTACATTCATTATCAGTGGCGTAGTAACTACATTAAAAGTGGCATAGTAACTACATTATCAGTGGCGTAGTAACTACATTATCAGTGGTGTAGTAATCGACATTATCAGTGGTGTAGTAACTACATTGTCAGTGGTGTAGTAACTACATTATCAGTAGCGTAGTAACTACATTATCAGTGGCATAGTAACTACATTATCAGTGGCGTAGTAACTACATTATCAGTAACTACATTTTCAGTGGTGTAGTGACTACACTATCAGTGGCGTAGTAACTACATTATCAGTGGTGTAGTAACTACATTATCAGTGGCGTAGTAACTACATTATCAGTGGCGTAGTAAACTACATTATCAGTGGTGTAGTAACTACATTATCAGTGGTGTAGTAATCGACATTATCAGTGGTGTAGTAACTACATTGTCAGTGGTGTAGTAACTACATTATCAGTAGCGTAGTAACTACATTATCAGTGGCGTAGTAACTACATTATCAGTGGCGTAGTAACTACATTATAAGTGGTGTAGTAACTACATTATCAGTGATGTAGTAACTACATTATCAGTGGTGTAGTAACTACATTACCAGTGATGTAGTAACTACATTATCAGTGGTGTAGTAACTTCATTATCAGTGGTGTAGTAACTACATTATCAGTGGTGTAGTAACTACATTATCAGTGGTGTAGTAACTACATTACCAGTGATGTAGTAACTACATTATCAGTGGTGTAGTAACTTCATTATCAGTGGTGTAGTAACTACATTATCAGTGGTGTAGTAACTTCATTATCAGTGGTGTAGTAACTACATTATCAGTGGTGTAGTAACGACATTGTCAGTGGTGTAGTAACTACATTATCAGTGGTGTAGTAACTACATTATCAGTGGTGTAGTAACTACATTATCAGTGGTGTAGTAACTACATTTTCAGTGGTGTAGTGACTACATTATCAGTGGTGTAGTAACTACATTATCAGTGGTGTAGTAACGACATTATCAGTGGTGTAGTAACTACATTATCAGTGGTGTAGTAACTACATTATCAGTGGTGTAGTAACTACATTATTAACTACATTATCAGTGGTGTAGTAACTACATCATCAGTGGTGTAGTAACTACATTATCAGTGGTGTAGTAACTACATTATCAGTGGTGTAGTAACTACATTATCAGTGGTGTAGTAACGACATTATCAGTGGTGTAGTGACTACATTATCAGTGGTGTAGTAACTACATTATCAGTGGTGTAGTAACTACATTATCAGTGGTGTAGTAACTACATTATTAGTTGTTTAGTAACTACATTATCAGTGGTGTAGTAACTACATTATCAGTGGTGTAGTAACTACATTATCACTGGTGTAGTAACTACATTATCAGTGGTGTAGTAACTACATTATCAGTGGTGTAGTAACTACATTATCAGTGGTGTAGTAACTACATTATCAGTGGTGTAGTAACTACATTATCAGTGGTGTAGTAACTACATTATCAGTGGTGTAGTAACTACATTATCAGGGGTGTAGTAATCTACATTATCTGTGGCGTAATAACTACATTATCAGTGGCGTAGTAACTACATTATCAGTGATGTAGTAACTACATTCATTATCAGTGGCGTAGTAACTACATTAAAAGTGGCATAGTAACTACATTATCAGTGGCGTAGTAACTACATTATCAGTGGTGTAGTAATCGACATTATCAGTGGTGTAGTAACTACATTGTCAGTGGTGTAGTAACTACATTATCAGTAGCGTAGTACCTACATTATCAGTGGCATAGTAACTACATTATCAGTGGCGTAGTAACTACATTATCAGTAACTACATTTTCAGTGGTGTAGTGACTACACTATCAGTGGCGTAGTAACTACATTATCAGTGGTGTAGTAACTACATTATCAGTGGCGTAGTAACTACATTATCAGTGGCGTAGTAAACTACATTATCAGTGGTGTAGTAACTACATTATCAGTGGTGTAGTAATCGACATTATCAGTGGTGTAGTAACTACATTGTCAGTGGTGTAGTAACTACATTATCAGTAGCGTAGTAACTACATTATCAGTGGCGTAGTAACTACATTATCAGTGGCGTAGTAACTACATTATAAGTGGTGTAGTAACTACATTATCAGTGATGTAGTAACTACATTATCAGTGGTGTAGTAACTACATTACCAGTGATGTAGTAACTACATTATCAGTGGTGTAGTAACTTCATTATCAGTGGTGTAGTAACTACATTATCAGTGGTGTAGTAACTACATTATCAGTGGTGTAGTAACTACATTACCAGTGATGTAGTAACTACTTTATCAGTGGTGTAGTAACTTCATTATCAGTGGTGTAGTAACTACATTATCAGTGGTGTAGTAACTTCATTATCAGTGGTGTAGTAACTACATTATCAGTGGTGTAGTAACGACATTGTCAGTGGTGTAGTAACTACATTATCAGTGGTGTAGTAACTACATTATCAGTGGTGTAGTAACTACATTATCAGTGGTGTAGTAACTACATTTTCAGTGGTGTAGTGACTACATTATCAGTGGTGTAGTAACTACATTATCAGTGGTGTAGTAACGACATTATCAGTGGTGTAGTAACTACATTATCAGTGGTGTAGTAACTACATTATCAGTGGTGTAGTAACTACATTATCAGTGGTGTAGTAACTACATTATCAGTGGTGTAGTAACTACATCATCAGTGGTGTAGTAACTACATTATCAGTGGTGTAGTAACTACATTATCAGTGGTGTAGTAACTACATTATCAGTGGTGTAGTAACGACATTATCAGTGGTGTAGTGACTACATTATCAGTGGTGTAGTAACTACATTATCAGTGGTGTAGTAACTACATTATCAGTGGTGTAGTAACTACATTATTAGTGGTTTAGTAACTACATTATCAGTGGTGTAGTAACTACATTATCAGTGGTGTAGTAACTACATTATCAGTGGTGTAGTAACTACATTATCAGTGGTGTAGTAACTACATTATCAGTGGTGTAGTAACTACATTATCAGTGGTGTAGTAACTACATTATCAGTGGTGTAGTAACTACATTATCAGTGGTGTAGTAACTACATTATCAGTGGTGTAGTAACTACATTATCAGGGGTGTAGTAATCTACATTATCTGTCGCGTAATAACTACATTATCAGTGGCGTAGTAACTACATTATCAGTGATGTAGTAACTACATTCATTATCAGTGGCGTAGTAACTACATTAAAAGTGGCGTAGTAACTACATTTTCAGTGGCGTAGTAACTACATTATCAGTGGTGTAGTAATCGACATTATCAGTGGTGTAGTAACTACATTGTCAGTGGTGTAATAACTACATTATCAGTAGCGTAGTAACTACATTATCAGTGGCATAGTAACTACATTATCAGTGGCGAAGTAACTACATTATCAGTAACTACATTTTCAGTGGTGTAGTGACTACACTATCAGTGGCGTAGTAACTACATTATCAGTGGTGTAGTAACTACATTATCAGTGGTGTAGTAACTACATCATCAGTGGTGTAGTAACTACATTATCAGTGGTGTAGTAACTACATTATCAGTGGTGTAGTAACTACATTATCAGTGGTGTAGTAACGACATTATCAGTGGTGTAGTGACTACATTATCAGTGGTGTAGTAACTACATTATCAGTGGTGTAGTAACTACATTATCAGTGGTGTAGTAACTACATTATTAGTGGTTTAGTAACTACATTATCAGTGGTGTAGTAACTACATTATCAGTGGTGTAGTAACTACATTATCACTGGTGTAGTAACTACATTATCAGTGGTGTAGTAACTACATTATCAGTGGTGTAGTAACTACATTATCAGTGGTGTAGTAACTACATTATCAGTGGTGTAGTAACTACATTATCAGTGGTGTAGTAACTACATTATCAGTGGTGTAGTAACTACATTATCAGGGGTGTAGTAATCTACATTATCTGTCGTGTAATAACTACATTATCAGTGGCGTAGTAACTACATTATCAGTGATGTAGTAACTACATTCATTATCAGTGGCGTAGTAACTACATTAAAAGTGGCGTAGTAACTACATTTTCAGTGGCGTAGTAACTACATTATCAGTGGTGTAGTAATCGACATTATCAGTGGTGTAGTAACTACATTGTCAGTGGTGTAATAACTACATTATCAGTAGCGTAGTAACTACATTATCAGTGGCATAGTAACTACATTATCAGTGGCGAAGTAACTACATTATCAGTAACTACATTTTCAGTGGTGTAGTGACTACACTATCAGTGGCGTAGTAACTACATTATCAGTGGTGTAGTAACTACATTATCAGTGGCGTAGTAACTACATTATCAGTGGCGTAGTAAACTACATTATCAGTGGTGTAGTAACTACATTATCAGTGGTGTAGTAATCGACATTATCAGTGGTGTAGTAACTACATTGTCAGTGGTGTAGTAACTACATTATCAGTAGCGTAGTAACTACATTATCAGTGGCATAGTAACTACATTATCAGTGGCGTAGTAACTACATTATCAGTGGCGTAGTAACTACATTATAAGTGGTGTAGTAACTACATTATCAGTGATGTAGTAACTACATTATCAGTGATGTAGTAACTACATTACCAGTGATGTAGTAACTACATTATCAGTGGTGTAGTAACTTCATTATCAGTGGTGTAGTAACTACATTATCAGTGGTGTAGTAACTACATTATCAGTGGTGTAGTAACTACATTACCAGTGATGTAGTAACTACATTATCAGTGGTGTAGTAACTTCATTATCAGTGGTGTAGTAACTACATTATCAGTGGTGTAGTAACTTCATTATCAGTGGTGTAGTAACTACATTATCAGTGGTGTAGTAACTACATTATCAGTGGTGGAGTAACTACATTATCAGTGGTGTAGTAACTACATTATCACTGGTGTAGTAACTACATTATCAGTGGTGTAGTAACTACATTATCAGTGGTGTACTAACTACATTATCAGTGGTGTAGTAATCTACATTATCAGTGATGTAGTAACTACATTATCAGTGGTGTAGTAACTACATTATCAGTGGTGTAGTAACTACATTATCAGGGGTGTAGTAATCTACATTATCTGTGGCGTAATAACTACATTATCATTGGCGTAGTAACTACATTATCAGTAATGTAGTAACTACATTCATTATCAGTGGCGTAGTAACTACATTAAAAGTGGCGTAGTAACTACATTATCAGTGGCGTAGTAACTACATTATCAGTGGTGTAGTAATCGACTTCATCAGTGGTGTAGTAACTAAATTGTCAGTCGTGTAGTAACTACATTATCAGTAGCGTAGTAACTACATTATCAGTGGCATAGTAACTACATTATCAGTGGCGTAGTAACTACATTATCAGTGGTGTAGTGACTACATTATCAGTGGTGTAGTGACTACATTATCAGTGGTGTAGTAACTACATTATCAGGGGTGTAGTAACTACATTATCAGTGGTGTAGTAACTACATTATCAGTGGTGTAGTAACTACATTATCAGTGGTGTAGTAACTACATTATCAGTGGTGTAGTAACGACATTATACGCTCAGGTTGGTGCGGTATAATGGGTCAGGTGAGGCCCCAATATTTGATTTGTCTCGCACGGCCGCACCTCGAGGCTGCTATTTATCGCGGCTCCTCTTGTCTTATCACGTCGTCATTACGCTCACGGTCTCGCACATGTAACGCTGTAGGGGCACTCCCTCTTCGCACAATGCAGCCACTACAACTCTGTAGTACCTCTTTGCAACATCATACAACTACCCTAATTACATTTAAATAAAACGTGGAACGTACGTGAAAGTATTTTCATAAAATGTAATATACAGTGATCCCTCGTTTATCGCAGTTAATGGGGACCCCTCGCGATAGGTGAAAATCCGCGAAGTAGGATTGGCCCCCTAGGAGTTTCCGTATGTGTGTGTGTGGGTACCAGAATGTTTAAAATATGTATATTTATACTTTATATATATATTTTACTTAAATCTATTTAATTATAAAACCTTAATATTATACATTCACTCTCTCTCTCTCTCTGATACGATACGTATTATGGTGTTCTACACTCACCAATGACAGTAGTATCTTGAGACTTGACTCCAGTAATGACGACGACGACGATGACAATGGCGATGACAATGACGACGATGACAGACCTGTGCAGTTCGATGAATGTGATGATGAATGATGATGATGATGGTGTTACTGCACAGGTATAATGAGGCCTTTAAATCAGTTCGAAAAATCCGCGATGCACTGAGGCCGCGAAACTTGAACCGCGAGGTGGCGAGGGATTACTGTAAACCGCTTTTTAAATGATTGTTGTTGGTGAAAACATATCGCGTGGTAGTGGTCAAGGGGCCCCCCACGCTCGTTACGCCACTGATGATAACAAAATAAAGACATATTGGGCCCTTAATTACGAGAATGTGAGGAGAAGGTGTGACTCGTGCAGAACCCACCTACAATGCCCACTGCTCCCTCTTGCAAAAGGAGACAATCTCAATTGGCTGTCACTCGGTTGAATGAAGGACGTGGAAAAATGGGAAATGTGCCCTGCCGTGTGAACTTCTCCTGAAACGTCGTCCCCGGGGGCACCAATAACCCGCGGCCGTGGTGACACCCCAGCGATGGCGACCTCGTGGCGAGCCGAGAGGCGCCGTTTGCCCTGCTCGTGGCGCCGCGGGTTCCCCCACTCGGAGATGTCAACTCCCTCGCCTGGTGTGCAGGAGGTCGTGGGTTCCATCTCAACCCTGCTGCTGCTGTTTATTTGGAGTCTCTTTCCCCGTTGTCACGTGAGTTTTTTCTCCGAGTCCTCTGGGTTTTCTCTCCACATTTAGAATCAGCATCACGCATTTAGAGTATTTGTCTGCTATAAGTTTCCGCGCAATAAGCCACTTCGTTGACCTAACATTTGTGGCCAGGACGCTTCTGCAATATAGAGCTCAGTGAGCCATACCTGGTAAAACATATATATTATACTAGCGGAAGTACCCGGCTTTGCCCGGGTGAAAAATATCTTTCTTAAAAACCTTACATATATATACACAGATACTAAGGTATTGTCAAAGCCCGGTGGGCTGTTTGTACATTTTTCCACCAACAAATATATAAGAGGCTTTCACAAGTCCAAAAAGTTGTAGAAAGTGTGGGGTAAATAGTTGATGTCAAAATGTTTCCGAAAATTGTGGTCTCCCCCCCCCCCTCAAAAAATATCTTTACCCCTCGTAGGTATATATACTAACAACACCTTACATACAACAGAGGAAGTGGTATCTATTGACTCTGTAGTAGTATCTACTGACTGTACCGTAGTATCTACTGAGCCAGTAGTAGCTACTGACTGTGTAGTAGTATTTAGTGACTGTAATAACTACTGACCATAGTAGTATTTACTGGGCCTACAGTAGTATCTACCGACTATATACTCGTAACGACTAACTGTATAGTATCTGCTGACTCTATAGTTGTATCCACTGACTATAGTAGTAACTACAAAATCTATAGCAGTATCTACTCACTCTATAATAGTATCTACTGACTCTAGTAGCTACTCACCGTAGCAATATGTACTGACTGTATAGTAGTATATACTGACTGTAGCAGTATTGACTGACTGTAGTGGTATATACTGACTGTTTTAGTATTTACTATAGCGGTATCTACCAACTCGATAGCAGTATCTACTATCGCTACAGCAGTGTATACCGACTGAGGTCGTACCTGCTATCACTACAGCAGTGCATACTGCTGTGTTGGTACCTGTTATGATGACAGCAGTGCATATTGTAGTGGAACCTGCTATGATTACAGCAGTGCATACTGCTGTGGTGGTATCTGCTATGATGAGAGGAGTACATATTGTGGTGGTGGTACCTGGTATGATAATAGCAGTGCATATTGACTGTACTCATCATTCACCCTCACCATTCACCACTCACAACTCACCCTTACCACTCATCCTCACCACTCACCACTCCCACTCACTATTCACCATTCACCCTCACAACTCACCACTCACCAACCACCCTCACCAATCTCCCTCACCACTCACCCTCACCACTCACCCTCACCACTCACCCTCACCACTCACCAATCACCACTCACCCTCACCACTCACTCTCACCACTCACCCTCACCACTCACCCTCACCACTCACTCTCACCACTAACCCTCACCACTAACCCTCACCACTCTCACTCACCACTCTTCCTCACCACTCACCACTCACTCTCACCATTCACCCTCACCATTCAGCCTCACCACTCACCCTCACCACTCACCCTCACCACTCACCGTCACAACCACCACTCACCCTCACCACTCAACTTCACCCTCACTACTCACCATTTATCCTCCCCAATCACCACTGACCAATCACCACTCACCACTCTCCACTAACCCTCACCACTCAACCTCACCACTCACCCTCAAAACTAACCACTCTCTCACCACTCACCCTCACCACTCAGCACTCACCACTCACCCTCACCACTCACCCTCACCACTCACCCCTCACCGCTCACCACTCACCCATCACCACTCACAACCGCCACTCACCCTCACCACTCATCCTCACCACTCACCCTCACAACAACCACTCACCCTCACCACTCACCCTGACCACTCATCCTCACCAATCACACCCTCACCAATCACCACTCACCCGCACTGCTCACCCTCACCACTCACGCTCACCCTCACCACTCACCCCTCACTAATTACCACTCATAACCGCCACTCACCCTCACCACTCACCCTCAACACTCACCCTCACCACTCACCGTCACCACTCACCCTCACTACTCACCACTCATCCTCACCAATCACACCCTCACCAATCACCACTCACCCTCACAACTCACCCTCACCACTCACGCTCACCCTCACCACTCACCCCTCACTAATTACCACTCATAACCGCCACTCACCCTCACCACTCACCCTCAACACTCACCCTCACCACTCACCGTCACCACTCACCCTCACTACTCACCATTCATCCTCACCAATCACACCCTCAACAATCACCACTCACCCTCACAACTCACCCTCACCACTCACTCTCACCACTCACCCCTCACAACAACCACTCACCGCTCAGCACTCACCCTCACCAATCACCACTCACCCTGACTACTCACCACTCATCCTCACCAATCACATCCTCACCAATCACCACTCACCCTCACTGCTCACCCTCACCGCTCACCCTCACCACTCACCCTCACCGCTCACCCTCACCACTCACCCCTCACTAATCACCACTCACAACCGCCACTCACCCTCACCACTAACCCTCACCACTCACCCTCACCACTCACTAATCACCTCTCACAACCGTCACTCACCCTCACCACTCACTCTTACCACTCACCCTCACCACGCACCCTCACAACAACCACTCACCCTCACAACAACCACTCACCCTCACTACTCACCCTCACCACTCATCCTCACCAATCACACCCTCACCAATCACCACTCACCCTCACTGCTCACCACTCAACCTCACCACTCACGCTCACCCTCACCATTCATCCCTCACTAATCACCACTAACAACCGCCACTCACCCTCCCCACTCACCCTCACCACTCACCCTCACCAATCACCACTCACCCTCACCACTCACTACTCACCCTCACCACTCTCCCTCACCACTCTCCCTCACCACTCTCCCTCACCACTCTCCCTCACCACTCTCCCTCACCACTCTCCCTCACCAGTCACGTTCACCACTCACCACTCACGCTCACCACTCACCCTCACTACTCACCCTAACCACTCACCACTCACCCTCAACACTCACCCTCACCGCTCACCACTCACCACTCACCCTGACCACTCACCACTCATCCTCACCAATCACACCCTCACCAATCACCACTCACCCTCACTGCTCACCCTCACTGCTCACCCTCACCACTCACCCTAACCACTCACGCTCACCCTCACCACTCACCCCTCACTAATCACCACTCACAACCGCCACTCACCCTCACCACTCACCACTCACCCTCACCACTCACCCTCCCTACTCACCACTCACCCCTCACTAATCACCACTAACAACCGCCACTCACCCTCCCCACTCACCCTCACCACTCACCCACACCACCACCACTCTCCCCCTCACCACTCTCCCCCTCACCACTCTCCCCCTCACCACTCTCCCCCTCACCACTCTCCCCCTCACCACTCTCCCCCTCACCACTCTCCCCCTCACCACTCTCCCCCTCACCACTCTCCCCCTCACCACTCTCCCCCTCACCACTCTCCCCCTCACCACTCTCCCCCTCACCACTCTCCCCCTCACCACTCTCCCCCTCACCACTCTCCCCCTCACCACTCTCCCCCTCACCACTCTCCCCCTCACCACTCTCCCCCTCACCACTCTCCCCCTCACCACTCTCCCCTCACCACTCTCCCCCTCACCACTCTCCCCCTCACCACTCTCCCCCTCACCACTCTCCCCCTCACCACTCTCCCCCTCACCACTCTCCCCCTCACCACTCTCCCCCTCACCACTCTCCCCCTCACAACTCTCCCCCTCACCACTCTCCCCCTCACCACTCTCCCCCTCACCACTCTCCCCCTCACCACTCTCCCCCTCACCACTCTCCCCCTCACCACTCTCCCCTCACCACTCTCCCCCTCACCACTCTCCCCTCACCACTCTCCCCCTCACCACTCTCCCCCTCACCACTCTCCCCCTCACCCCTCTCCCCCTCACCACTCTCCCCCTCACCACTCTCCCCCTCACCACATGTTAAGCGCGATCCTAAAGGAATCTACAACCTTCGATGATTCCTTTGCGCGATTCAAAGAATCGATTCCTGGCGCATAGGAGGCTTCCATTTTTAATTACAGAGTTTTATTTTCATTGTTATGTTATGTTTTAAAGTTTTCAGGAGTTTTTAATTATATTTTAGCCCCAGTCAACGCCGGATATTTCCCATTCGTAGCAGTTTATATCAACTCTATAACCAACTTTATTAAATGGAAATAAGGCGATTCTAAATGAATCTACAACCTTCGATTCCTTTTCGCGATTCAGAGAATCGATTCTTGGCGCGGTCAGGTTTATAATTTTAATTACACAGTTGTATTTGCATTGGTATGTTACAATAATACTGTCTAATCGCTATAATTTTATTATCTACCGACCCTATAATAGTAATTGCACACATTGGGGTGGAAGGGGAGTGAAGAGGACGTGAAACTTTGATGAATTTACCTCAGAGTCGCGTGTTAATGCGTGCGCATATTTGTAACGGGAATTAAAAATGGCGTCCACCCCGTAGCGAAGTTGTTGCTACCCGTTGCCAGGGGCAACCGCCGTGGTCCGCGCCGGCCGGCAATATTAAATAAATAAATAACTATATAAAGAGCAATCGCACTAAATCGATAATCGGTCCGATTTAAAGTTTAGAGACGAAAAATCGGAAATGCCTAAGTTTACCGCGGGCCGGGGGCGTGCCCACCTGCAAAATTTAATCTCGGCGAACCCCACGGTCCGAGAGCTAAATCCCCCGGAAGGGAGCGTACGCAGACGGACAAACAGACAGACAGATAGACAGACAGACAGACAAAAAATGAATTATATAGGTTAGATAGGGTGTCTGTAAATGGATCGCCCTGGATGATAAACATAGCGATCGTTTACAATCTCCCTGTCGATCCACTGCTGGATGTTTGTCGTGGAGGTTGCCGTTGAGCAACGCCGTTGTTTGTTGTTGTTGTTGCTGTTCGAGTGAGATCTGCAGACTAATTGAAAGGTTTTAGAACATGACGTGATTATTTATCACGGCAGGATAAACGGGGAGATACAAGTCACTGCTTGGGACGACTAACCTTCACACGCACTCAAGTAGCCCAGTCGAGTGGAAGACATCGCACCCACGTGCAGTGTCCACCACTTGCGGTGTCCACCACGTGCGGTGTCCACCACATGCAGTGTCCACCACGTGCAGTGTCGACCACGTGCGGTGTCCACCATGTACGGTGTCCACCACGTGAGTCTCCACCACGTGCAGTGTCCACCACGTGCAGTGTCCACCACGGGCTGTGTCCACCACGTGCCGTGTCCACCACGTGCGGTGTCCACCACGTGCAGTGTCCACCACGTGCAGTGTCAACCACGTGCGGTGTCCACCACGTGCAGTGTCCACCACGTGCAGTGTCAACCAGGTGCGGTGTCCACCACGTGCGGTGTCCACCACGTGCGGTGTCCACCACGTGCAGTGTCCACCATGCACAGCGACGCGTGATGGCCATCGCCAAGAGGGGGTGCAAGGGTGCAGAGGGAGGGTGTCGAGTCGTGGGGGCCCCAGGCTGACCCTGCTCGCGGTGCAGCAGCTCGCCTCTGGGGTTAGTGGATCGCACAGACGCCTGAAAGGCCCCGCCTCGTGCCTGTTGCGTAATCAGCTGAAGCCCTTCCCTCCTCAGGCGTCGTGACAAACTCAACAAGCCGACAACACGTCTCCTCCACGGCTGTGCCTCCAAATAACAAACAAAGAAGCGACTCCTTTGCTCCGCTTCCCATCAACCACGCGGCCGTCTGGGAGCGCGACGTCGTCTGCGGCATCGTCGCGGGACGACGCGAGGGGTGGCGACTCTGGCTCCGCAGGGCGCCGCCGCGATTCTCACGGAAAATAAATCTCGCGTGGCGCTCAATCCCCCCCCCCCCCCGCCGCTCGCCCTGACCCCCACCACCAGCACGGGCTCTTAAATATTTCATGCGGATTATCGACGGTGCTTATCGCACTTCCCGAGCGAGTGGGAGCCCGCCCGCCCGCCCGGCAGAGCGAGCGGGCGAGCGGGCAGGCGGGCGGGCGAGAGAGATTTCCTCACTCAAGGTTGCGCTCGGAAGTGGCACAGCGCAAATGAGGCCGGTGCTAAAATCCAGGGCCCCTTAGTCACCTCCCCCCCCCCAATCGTAAAAAAATCCTTCGCCACGAATCTGCATCCCCGTCTCCCGAGGCGCGAGGGCGGCAGCGGCGGCGGCCCCGCTGCTGCTGCTGCTTCTCGCCGCTCGTTGCAGAGATTCGCGGTTCAAATCCGGAAGGCCGCCCCCGTTTAATGCCTCGGGGTGCGTGAGAAACCCGCAAACTACGGGAGCACGCGCGCGGTTCGCTCCGAGGTGGAAGTTCCAGATGCCGCGACACCCTTCGAAAAGAGGAGGCCATTGAGTGCTGGCGTCATGGTCCACTTTGCCAAATTTGAACGTCCACCTGCAAATTGTCCAAGCGGGATCACGCATCGCGACATCAGCCCCCTCACCGCTAAACTGCCGCAGGCCACGTCTGTGAAACGCGACGCCTTCGTGATCGCCTTGCCCTGTACTAAGCAATAATTATAACCGCCGCATGGTCGTGCCACTGAACGGCAGTATAAGACGATGCCACACAGGTGACGATCGCGCCGCCGCAATGCACACACGCGGTGGACTCTCCGTGCCGCACTTGAGCTGTGCCTCGTGTCCACACGTCAGGCAAACCGGTGGCGCATTCCACATTTCTGAGAAGCGGGGCGCGTCCTGGCGAATCGAGCGCCAGGCACCTTGCCTCGCGTCTCCGACCCACCGCTTCAGGGGGGAGCGGCGACTCTTGGATGCTTTCGGCGAAGCAGGAGCAGCGCGGCAGCCAGGAGGGGCTGGCAGCAGCGCGGCAAGCCGGGTCCAGTCCGTGTGGAATGTCTCTACCCCTTCGTGTGCGAGGGATATTACACTCGGCATCCTCCCACACACACGGAGCACTCCGCTGCGGATCTGCTGCAACATCCCAGTACAGATCCCTCCTAGAAAAACACATTCTTGGGAACTTTGAAAATCTTTTCAGAATAAATGGCATTATTATTATAAGTTGCAAACCATATGAATATAGTATGATTCTTAAACTGTCATATTTATGTAATGTTTTAATCTCTCGAGCGTCTAACTCCTGAAATTCGATGCATTAATCTCTCTATCCATAACGTCTCTGCTATTCTGGAGCACATCTCTCTCTGTATAGCAATGCTGGTACCATCATGTCTCTCGTTGTACGTTACGTTGTTTGATGTAGAATCTTTAAAAGTTTCTCCTTGTAAACATATCTCCTACAATTCTACATAATTTCCAACATCATCATCATCGCAATGCTTTCATCCAGAACATCTCTCGTTGGATAACAACACTCACAACGCCCCATCTCTCTTATTCTGATGTCCCTAACGTGATAGAATCTTCGAGGCAACCGCGTTCTCTGGATTACAAGACGCACCCCAGACATGTGCCCGGTGTCAATAACGTTCTACAAAGACAAAGATCCCCCGTATAGCTTTAACGGACTTTTGGGACAGGTGCTGTTAGCGAGCACCTATGAAGGTCGGCACGACACACGGGGGAGTGGTGGGTGGCCAATACTCCACCTGACCACCTTTGTCTCCCCAGTGGCGATGTTGACCGAGTTGACCTAGGGAACGCCCAGGACCTGTTCAAATTATCATCACTTTTGTTGGTGGCCGTGAGTGGGATTTGAACCCGGGTTGCCCGGTTCGTAGCGCAGCGCGCTACCGCTGCACCACCACTCCCCACATCTGTGGTGCAATCTGGCTGCACACGTGATACGACACCCCCGATTGCAATCGCTACACAGCAGCAATTTGCTGTATACAATTGAATATCGCGACAATGAATGTGTTTGTCTGTGTGGTGTGGCGGAGGGTCTCGACAACAAACGTAGTTAGCGCAATACGTAGCCTAACCCGAACATCTATTACGAAATAATGTTTGCGGATTGTCCGCTTCTATTTGTTGTTGCTCGTGTTGACTAGCACGTCGCCAAACGATCGGTTTGTGTTCAGTAATGACGGAATGGATCGCCAAGGCTTCGTACGGCATCTCTGCCTCTCGAATTGCTCCGCCCTCTCGCACAAATCGCTGCGTGGCTTCGAAACGAAATATGTTTTTCTATTTTACCAGGTAAGGCCCACTGAGCTATGTAGTGACGTGGCCACACAACTCATAGCTCAACAAAGTGGTGTGTCACGTGGACATTGAGAGCAGCCAAATCCTCTAAACGCGTGTCGATTATAAATGTGGAGGGGGGAAAAGGGGAGGACCCGGAGGAAAATCCACGCAACCACCGGGGGAGTGAAAACATGCAAACTCCACATATACAGGGATCGGGATCGAACCCACCACCTCCTGTATACCAGGCATGGTAGTCAACATCTCATAGCCATCGTGGCTTCACCAGCCCTGCCAGGGCCTCGAGCGTGTCTCCCAGTGTCTCCCAGTGTCTCCCAGCGTGTCTCCCTGCGTGTCTCCCAGCGTGTCTCCCTCCATGTCTCCCTGCGTCTCTCTCTGCGTGTCTCCCAGTGTGTCTCCCAGTGTGTCTCCCTACGTGTCTCCCAGCGTGTCTCCCTCCATGTCTCCCTGCGTCTCTCCCTGCGTGTCTCCCAGTGTGTCTCCCAGTGTGTCTCCCTGCGTGTCTCCCAGCGTGTCTCCCTCCATGTCTCCCTGCGTCTCTCCCTGCGTGTCTCCCAGTGTCTCTCCCAGTGTGTCTCCCTGCGTGTCTCCCAGCGTGTCTCCCTCCATGTCTCCCTGCGTCTCTCCCTGCGTGTCTCCCAGTGTGTCTCCCAGTGTGTCTCCCTGCGTCTCTCCCTGCGTCTCTCCCAGTGTGTCTCCCTGCGTGTCTCCCTGCGTGTCTCCCAGTGTGTCGACCAGTGTGTCTCCCTGCGTGTCTCCCTGCGTGTCTCCCAGCGTGTCTCCCTCCATGTCTCCCTGCGTCTCTCCCAGTGTGTCTCCCAGTGTGTCTCCCTGCGTGTCTCCCTGCGTGTCTCCCAGCGTGTCTCCCTCCGTATCTCCCTGCGTCTCTCCCAGCGTGTCTCCTTCCGTGTCTCCCTGCGTCTCTCCCAGTGTGTCTCCCTGCATTTCTCCCTGCGTGTCTCCCAGTGTGTCTCCCAGTGTGTCTCCCTGCGTGTTTCCCTGCGTGTCTCCCAGCGTGTCTCCCTCCATGTCTCCCTGCGTCTCTCCCAGTGTGTCTCCCAGTGTGTCTCCCTGCGTGTCTCCCTGCGTGTCTCCCAGTGTGTCTCCCAGTGTGTCTCCCTGCGTGTCTCCCAGCGTGTCTCCCTCCGTGTCTCCCTGCGTCTCTCCCAGTGTGTCTCCCAGTGTGTCTCCCTGCGTGTCTCCCTGCGTGTCTCCCTGCGTCTCTCCCAGAGTGTCTCCCAGTGTGTCTCCCTGCGTGTCTCCCTGGCCCTCACGTGCCTGCGGCAACGCTGCATTCCGTCAGAGGCTCTGAGTCGGTGCTGACACCTCCACATTCCTATGACGGAAGCCAGGATGACTACTGCCTCAAAAAAGTGTTGCTCATTTTATTGACATCAAATGGATGATGTGCCAAGTTGACCCTAACTAATAACAATAATAATAAAAATATTTACCCACGAAAGTCTAAACTAAAACTAAACTATTTTATTTTTAAAACTAAACTCATTTTATTTTACCAGGTGAGCTATTTAGTTCTTTTCCAGAAGGGGCTTGGCCACAAATGATATCTCAACGAAGTGGCTAATCACGTGGAAATGTATCGCAGCCAAACACTCTAAACGTGTGTTTCTAAATGTGGAGGTAAACCCGGAGGACTCGGAGAAAAGTCCACGCGACCCGGGAAGAACATGCAAACTCCACATATACAGGGGTCGGGATCGAACCCACGACTTCCTGTGTGCCAGGCTTGGTAGTTAACATCTCATAGCCACCGTGACTTCACCGGCCCTGTCAGAGACTTGACTAAAGCGCTCAGCCGTTGACGCTGCGAACATTCGTACGAGTGATCGCGGCCCTCTCGTCATATCTCACCAACAGATGATAATAATAACAACAACAACAAATACTCCTCAGTCTCCTGATGCTGTTGAGTGCGGCATTCCAAGGAGCACTACAGATGGAGGTCATCTGCCCGTGCATTCGGGAATTACCAGGCGCGTTTGGCAGGAAGTTGAATATTTGTTGGATATCATCTTCATCAGCCATGATCAATCCACTGGTGGATGAAGGCCTCCCTAGTCCGAAAGCTAGAACTCATGACCCACTCGACCCCAAATGAAACGCAAGGGCTAACTCTTCGCCAAGACCCTCAGGGCATGAGACTTTGTGTGTGTGCGTGTTTTGTAAGCAGTTGCTGAGCACAGGTCCAGAGACCCAAAACATCTTGCAGCCAGAAACAAACAGCACTGCCTCCCAAAAGAGCAATCGAGTGGGTCAGATTCACATTATGACCAAACAGTCGTTGGAGCGCATCGCCGTCGGTGATTTCCCCCCCATCGCCGTCACGGCTTCCCCAGAATCTCAGCCCCCCCCCCCCCCAAATAAAACAGAGAGCATTCACTCGCACTGCCAGTTCGGCTCCTCCGTGAATCTCAACGGAGCGTCACGGGGGTTCAATTAAATCACGGAGGAGGCCGAATTGAGTTGCGTCGTATTGATGGTCTGCTTCAGCACAACACGATTGGGGAGCTGGGGGGGGAGAGACGCGGCGTGGATTCATTGACCCGCGCACGTCGGGAACGCGGTTTGTTCGGCCTCATTCGGTTACCGCGCCGCCTCCACCCCGCGCCGCCGTTCATCTCCCTGCCCAGCCGTCTCTGCTTCATTCGTTTACGCGGCCCAGCCGCCCGGCTCCTCTCCGCATCGCTCCGTGCCCTCATCCCTCTTCCGTGTGCGTCGTTGTTTGCGTGTTTTGCCACGAGTCCGTGCATTCTTGGTGCCTTGCAAACGGTTTCGTCTACATGGCGTTTAAACATCTCAACTCCTCTTTTATTGCCAGAAAAGGGTCAAACATGTTCTTGTTTTGTCATCAGCTCGCTCGCCTGTGCCCCCTCTTACACCCGGGTGGGCTAACGGAGACTCCTCGGCCACAGTCAAAGCAAAATAAACCCGCAACTCAGTTCCCTGTCTCTCCACGCATGGAACGCGAATGCGTTTGATCCCTTTGGCTTATTGGCTCCGGAGACCGATGTTACATCGATTGCAAACGGGTCGCGTGTAACGTTGTAAGGAAATAATCCATCTCCTTGTAATGATTTTACCGTCACTTGTTTGACCATTGCAAGCAGTTACACACTGCTTACAATGACCGATGTGCCGTATGTTGAACTTCTTTCGCACCGTGCGTAGCCAACCGTGCTAATCAGAGGTGCGATGGACCGTACACGTGGACAGTACACAAATAACATGTTGAATAAAATCCGAAAAGTGCAAACGTGGCATAGGAGAGGTGCACATTCATAATGACACCGAGACACACGGAGAGGCAGCCGTGGATCAAAGAACACGCGGCAGAGGCATTGGGTTGAGCCATCACCGTTCTCAGTTGTGACGAGTTGCATCTCAGCCCAGCCACACACGAGGACATTCCGGATATTCACTCAATGTGACGCAATGCAGCTGTGAGAATGGACAGCGGTGGTGTGAGTGCCGTGCGGTGAACGCCGTGCGGGCCAACAGAGACGTGAATCCAAAAGTGGCTCTGCAACATCGCCCGGAGCTGTTCATGTTCACACAAGGTGGTGCACTGCGTAGTCATCATCATTATCATCATCACCATCGCCGTGACGTTGGTGATGTTGACAATGATTCATCTCACAGAAGGAAGAAGCTGCGACATCCCACACAGAGCGGCCGGCGGGAGGGGTGACACTGGAGGAGAAGCACCCACGATGAGCGACATGCACCAGAGCCCACGGCCACCACCGCCACGCCGACCCGCAGCGGAGCTCGCAGCAGTCTCCCGTGCGCTGCCGTGGGCCATCACCGATGCCCGTCGGCGAAGGTCGCGGGACGGACACGCCGAGCGGGTGGGAATGACCCCTGCGGATCAGCTCCCCGGGGGCACTGGGGGCGTGCGGGATGGGGGTGGGGGCAGCGCCACTGTAGCGCTTCGAACCCGGCCACCCGGGTTTGATTCCCGCTCACGGCCTACACCAGTGACGATTATCTGAACCGGTCATGTGCCTCCCATAGGTCGACTCAGCCTCAACTGGGGAGACAAAGGCGGCCGGGTGTGGTGCTAGTCACCCATCCCCTTGTGTGCCGTGCCGGCCTTCATAGGTGCTGCTTGCTAACAGCACTTGCCCCGACAGTCTGTTAAGGCTACATGGGCGATCTTTGTCTGTGGTTGGGCGAGATGGGTAAGTGACCATGCACGGAGCTACGCGGTGTGCAGGCGGTGCAACTGCACCGACCCCGTGGGCCACAGGGGACCCACGGGCGCCGGGCTCCCCTGAGGGTGCAAGACGGACGCGGGGAGCCCCGTTCCGCTCCACAGGGCGCGCGTGCCCACAGCACGTGGGGCAGGGGGTGACGCTTGCTCACCCCGACAGGGACTCGCTCGTTGAAGGCCACAATGACCTCGGCGATGTCCAGGACAGCGCCACCTGACACCACTCATCGACTGCATGACCAAGGAGCGGACCCAGGTCAATCAGCATGGAAGCGCCCAGCGGCGTTAACTGCGCCACCACTTCCCACGGTGGCATCCGTCACGCTCGTCACTGCCACCACGCGCGCACGCCTCGCCGCCTCTGTCTCGTGGAGGCCTCACCTCTCACGGTCTCCTTGGTTGGCTCGGCGAAGAGCGGGATGAGGAGGAGGAAGACGAGGTAGACGAGGGAGAGTCCGTTGTAGCGGAAGAGGCATGCTGCGGGAACGGGGGGGGGGGGGAGAGATTTAATGGTCAGGCGGAGAGCATCGTCCCAGTCCGCCACGACGTCTGGGGATTGGCATCGACGCTGAGGATCGCCCCCCAGAGGATGACTCCTGCCGCTGTCGCTGCCATCGGACCCCCTCCTCTCATCCCCCGATAATCCGAGGGACGTCGCGATTCGCTGAAAACATCGATCAGCTCGTGCCGCTTCATGACACCCAAAGAGTACAAGGCTCAGATTCAGACTCTTTCTTTATCTGCTACTCTGGAGGAATCCGATGAGCTCTGACGCTCTTTTTCACAACTGTTCAGAAGGGGCGCGTCACAAGGTTACAACAACAAAGAGTCCACAAACACAATAGCAGTGCAAAGTATTGGACATGGTAAACAAATCAATTATATTATATGCAAATAAAACTAAACTATTATTTTCATGAGAATAGGGGTTTCGCCTTTTATCTGTTGTTTAAACACCAAACTGAAACCTATTACAAGGAATCATGTCTGCATTAACCACAATGCTTGTGGTCAAATGCAAACAAAAAACATACTCAGATAAACGGGGAAAACCCTATTCTCATATGTTGGTACTGGAACAGGAGGTCCCATGATGTTTTATTTTCATCTTAGCAGGTAAAGTCCACTGAGTTCTTCTTTTTCAGAAGCGACCTGGCAACAAATGATAGCTCAACGAAGTTGGCTCATCGTGTGGATATTGATAGTAGCAAAATAATCTAAGCAATGTTTAACAGTTTCCATAACCCCACTACACCATCGCGCTCTCCGCGAATCCCACCGCCCTAAATTCTGCAATGCACCGCAGGGGCGCGATGATGGAGTGGAGCTGATTTGTCACCCGGATCGCACCCCCCCCCCCACCCCGGTGGCCATCCTCGCAGCAGCAGCAGCAGCTGTTTCTGGTTGGCCGTCGAACAGAGGCGGCTGTCGCCGCATCGCGCGGCGCTTTCAGATGCGCTTCTGCGGCCGTCTGGAACGCTCTTCCCATCCGATATAAGGAAGCCACTGGAGCCATGGCACTTTTAAACCATCATCGAGATTGACAAACTAATTTATTGAGAAATGTTTTTTTTGTTGAGTTTGTCGTCCTCCCCCCGCACCTACGTTTCGTAAGGCTTGGCTACGTACGCTGCAGACGAAATTCAACACACATACATAGCCATGCAGACCCACGCCACGTGAACTCTCTCCCGAAGCCCTCTCGTCGAGAAATGGAACTCCCTCCAGGGCCGGCGCTCGAGATGTGTGCTCGGCCCTGCACCGCCAAACGTCCCATTGGCTCCCCTACCCCAGGTCGTGTCTCCTGCTTAGCGGTGAATCTCTGTCACGGTGAATCTCTGTCACGGTCAATCTCTGTCACGGTCGTTGCCTGAGCCCCCTCCCCCTCCATCTGAGATGAGTCAAGCGGCACTATACACACCTCGCTCTCTCGCTCGCCGCCACGAGAGTGAGGAATCGAAATGCATTCTCTGTCTCATTCACGTCGCTTTTATGTGCAATAATTATCGACTGAAACTTAGCCAGGAAAACATGCTGATGGGATGTGTCAAAAATACGTAACATGTTTTTTAATGTGGGGGGGGGGACCGATGTGTGAAAGTGTTTTGTCTGCTTGTTTATTTATTTTAGTATTTATCGTTAACTGCTGTGAGAGATCACCTATTGTTTGTGATCACCTATTGTTTGTGATCACCTATTGTTTGTGATCAACTATTGGTAGAGATCACCTATTGTTAGAGATCACCTATTGTTAGAGATCACCTATTATTAGAGATCACCTATTGTTAGAGATCGCCTGTTGTTTGTGATCACCTATTGTTAGGGATCACATATTGTTAGAGATAACCTATTGTTAGAGATCACCTATTGTTAGAGATCACCTATTGTTTGTGATCACCTATTGTTAGCGATCACATATTGTTAGAGATAACCTATTGTTAAAGATCACCTATTGTTAGAGATCACCTATTGTTAGAGATCACCTATTGTTTGTGATCACCTATTCTTAGAGATCACCTAATGTTTGTGATCACATATTTTTAAAGATCACCTATTGTTAGAGATCACCTATTGTTTGTGATCACCTATTGTTAGTGATCAACTATTGTTAGAGATCACCTATTGTTAGATATCACCTATTGTTAGAGATTACCTATTGTTAGATATCACCTATTGTTTGTGATCACCTATTGTTAGAGATCACCTATTTTTAGAGATCACCTATTGTTAGAGATCAACTATTATTTGTGATCACCTATTGTTAGAGATCACCTATTGTTTGTGATCACCTATTGTTTGTGATCACCTATTGTTAGAGATCACCTATTGTTTGTGATCACCTATTGTTAGCGATCACATATTGTTAGAGATAACCTATTGTTAGAGATCACCTATTGTTAGAGATCACCTATTGTTAGAGATCACCTATTGTTTGTGATCACCTATTGTTTGTGATCACCTATTGTTTGTGATCACCTATTGTTAGAGATCACCTATTGTTTGTGATCACCTATTGTTAGCGATCACATATTGTTAGAGATCACCTATTGTTAGAGATCACCTATTATTAGAGATCACCTATTGTTTGTGATCACCTATTCTTAGAGATCACCTAATGTTTGTGATCACATATTTTTAAAGATCACCTATTGTTAGAGATCACCTATTGTTTGTCTTCACCTATTGTTAGAGATCACCTATTGTTAGGGATCACCTATTGTTAGAGATCACCTATTGTTTGTGATCACCTATTGTTATAGATCACCTATTGTTAGAGATCACCTATTGTTTGTGATCACCTATTGTTAGCGATCACCTATTGTTAGAGATCACCTATTGTTAGAGACCACCTATTGTTTTTGATCACCTATTGTTTGTGATCAGCTATTGTTAAAGATCACCTATTGTTAGAGATCACCTATTGTTAGATATCACCTATTGTTAGAGATCACCTATTGTTAGATATCACCTATTGTTTGTGATCACCTATTGTTAGAGATCACCTATTGTTAGAGATCACCTATTTTTAGAGATCACCTATTGTTAGAGATCACCTATTGTTAGAGATCAACTATTATTTGTGATCACCTATTGTTAGAGATCACCTATTGTTAGAGATCACCTATTGTTAGAGATCACCTATTGTTTGTGATCACCTATTGTTAGAGATCACCTATTGTTAGTGATCACCTATTGTTAGCGATCACGTATTGTTAGAGATCACCTATTGTTAGAGATCACCTATTATTAGAGATCACCTATTGTTTGTGATCACCTATTCTTAGAGATCACCTAATGTTTGTGATCACATATTTTTAAAGATCACATATTTTAAAGATCACCTATTGTTAGAGATCACCTATTGTTTGTCTTCACCTATTGTTAGAGATCACCTATTGTTAGGGATCACCTATTGTTAGAGATCACCTATTGTTTGTGATCACCTATTGTTATAGATCACCTATTGTTAGAGATCACCTATTGTTTGTGATCACCTATTGTTAGCGATCACCTATTGTTAGAGATCACCTATTGTTAGAGACCACCTATTGTTTTTGATCACCTATTGTTTGTGATCAGCTATTGTTAAAGATCACCTATTGTTTGTGATCACCTATTGTTAGTGATCACCTATTGTTAGAGATCACCTATTGTTAGATATCACCTATTGTTAGAGATCACCTATTGTTAGATATCACCTATTGTTTGTGATCACCTATTGTTAGAGATCACCTATTGTTAGAGATCACCTATTTTTAGAGATCACCTATTGTTAGAGATCACCTATTGTTAGAGATCAACTATTATTTGTGATCACCTATTGTTAGAGATCACCTATTGTTAGAGATCACCTATTGTTAGAGATCACCTATTGTTTGTGATCACCTATTGTTAGAGATCACCTATTGTTAGAGATCACCTATTTTTAGAGATCACCTATTGTTAGAGATCACCTATTGTTAGAGATCAACTATTATTTGTGATCACCTATTGTTAGAGATCACCTATTGTTAGAGATCACCTATTGTTAGAGATCACCTATTGTTTGTGATCACCTATTGTTAGAGATCACCTATTGTTAGAGATCACCTATTGTTTGTGATCACCTATTGTTTGTGATCACCTATTGTTTGTGATCACCTATTGTTTGTGATCACCTATTGTTAGAGCTCACCTATTGTTTGTGATCACCTATTGTTAGCGATCACCTATTGTTAGAGATCACCTATTGTTTGTGATCACCTATTGTTAGAGATCACCTATTGTTTGTGATCACCTATTGTTTGTGATCACCTATTGTTTGTGATCACCTATTGTTTGTGATCACCTATTGTTAGAGCTCACCTATTGTTTGTGATCACCTATTGTTAGCGATCACCTATTGTTTGTGATCACCTGTTGTTAGACATCACCTATTGTTTGTGATCACCTATTGTTAGAGATCACCTATTGTTAGAGATCACCTATTGTTTGTGATCACATATTGTTAGCGATCACCTATTGTTAGAGATCACCTATTGTTAGAGATCACCTATTGTTTGTGATCACCTATTGTTAGAGATCACCTATTGTTAGAGATCACCTATGTTTGTTATCACCTATTGTTAGAGATCACCTATTGTTTTTGGTCACCTATTGTTTGTGATCACCTATTGTTAGAGATCACCTATTGTTAGAGATCACCTATTGTTAGAGATCACCTATTGTTTGTGATCACATATTGTTAGCGATCACCTATTGTTAGAGATCACCTATTGTTAGAGATCACCTATTGTTTGTGATCACCTATTGTTAGAGATCACCTATTGTTAGAGATCACCTATGTTTGTTATCACCTATTGTTAGAGATCACCTATTGTTTTTGGTCACCTATTGTTTGTGATCACCTATTGTTAGAGATCACCTATTGTTAGAGATCACCTATGTTTGTTATCACCTATTGTTAGAGATCACCTATTGTTTGTGGTCACCTATTATTTGTGATCACCTATTGTTATAGATCGCCTGTTGTTTGTGATTACCTATTGTGAGAGATAACCTAATGTTTGTGATCACCTATTGTTAGAGACCACCTATTGTTAGGGATCACCTATTGTTAGCAATCACCTATTGTTAGAGATCACCTATTGTTAGAGATTCCCTATTGTTTGTGATCACCTATTGTTAGCGATCACATATTGTTAGAGATAACCGATTGTTAGAGATCACCTATTGTTAGAGATCACCTATTGTTAGAGATCACCTATTGTTTGTGATCACCTATTGTTAGAGATCACCTAATGTTTGTGATCACATATTTTTAGAGATCACCTATTGTTAGAGATAACCTATTGTTAGAGATCACCTATTGTTAGAGATCACCTATTGTTAGAGATCACCTATTGTTTGTGATCACCTATTGTTATAGATCGCCTATTGTTAGAGACCACCTATTGTTTTTGATCGCCTATTGTTAGAGACCACCTATTGTTTTTGATCACCTATTGTTTGTGATCAGCTATTGTTAGAGATCACCTATTGTTAGAGATCACTTATTGTTTGTGATCACCTATTGTTAGAGATCACCTATTGTTAGAGACCACCTATTGTTTTTGATCACCTATTGTTTGTGATCAGCTATTGTTAGAGATCACCTATTGTTTGTGATCACCTATTGTTAGTGATCACCTATTGTTAGAGATCACCTATTGTTAGATATCACCTATTGTTAGAGATCACCTATTGTTAGCGATCACCTATTGTTTGTGATCACCTGTTGTTAGAGATCACCTATTGTTTGTGATCACCTATTATTAGAGATCACCTGATGTTAGAGATCACCTATTGTTTGTGATCACATATTGTTAGCGATCACCTATTGTTAGCGATCACCTATTGTTAGAGATCACCTATTGTTTGTGATCACCTATTGTTAGAGATCACCTATTGTTAGAGATCACCTATGTTTGTTATCACCTATTGTTAGAGATCACCTATTGTTTGTGGTCACCTATTGTTAGAGATCACCTATTGTTAGAGATCACCTATTGTTAGAGATCACCTATGTTTGTTATCACCTATTGTTAGAAATCACCTATTGTTTGTGGTCACCTATTGTTTGTGATCACCTATTGTTAGAGACCACCAAGGTCCGCACCTACCGTGGACAAGAGTTATCTGAGGCTGTCCTGGGTCTCATCTAGGTCGACTCAGCCTTAACTGACGTGGTGTGCGTGAACATTGTCAGCGGGGAGGACCGCGCGACCCCTATACGGCCGCGGAATCCGAGAGGGCTCGCTAACAGAGTTACAGAGAGAGAGAGACGCACAAAGACAAAGATCCCCCATGTAGCCTTGCCAGACTGTCGGGGCAAGTGCTGTTAGCGAGTAGCACTTATGAAGGCCGATACGGCACACGAGGAGGTGGGTGCCCAGCACCACACCCGGCCGCTTTTGTCTTCCCAGTGACGATGTTTTACTACACATAACCACGTACTCATTTGAGTCGACCTAGGGGAGACCTAGGACTGGTTCAGATATAATCGTCACTGGTATTGGCCGCAAGAGGGAATACGAACGCGAGTCGCCGGGTTCGTAGCGCAACGTGCGAACTGCTACACTACCGCTCCCCTACTGCACGCACGCGCTCACACCCACACACACATGCACACACACACTCGCTAGCTGGCACGCACACACACTCGGTGTGACTCGCAGACGTCCACCACGAGTTGGGAATTGACTCCAGATGCCCCGAGATTTGATTTCGGAGTGCGGCTCTCCCCGTGAGTACCACGCGGCCGCGCGTCTGTGGAGCGCGCGTGGCCACGAGCGGAGTGCGTATGTTGCACTTCTTTCGCACCGTACGTGAGCCAACCGTGCTCATCGGAGGTGGCGACCTCCAGATTGCTCGTGTGGCCATGAGCCCTCTGCCGTGCCACCCACGGCTGTGGCTCGCAGAGCCACCCACGGCTGTGGCCAGGCAGCTCCGATGTTTTGAGCCAGACACGAGGCCCCGTGACTCCTGCGACCCCTGGTTCGCTCGTCTGGACGGAGAGTTGGAGATCGCGCGCGGGGCGTTATGGGCGGCTCCGAGATAGTGGCGCAGACAATTCCACATTCCCGCTGTGGTGGTTGGCGGTTGCCCTACACTCTTCATGCTCAAGCAGCGCTGCAACTACCCGCTCACGCTGCTTGCTGCTGGTGGAAGGGCCTCCCCAGGGTCTACTCTTCCACACTGGGCAGACGTCTTGGAAGAGGTGTGCGTACCCACAGTTTACCGCGCCGCGCACGCCCTGCCGCCAATCGACTCAGCGTGGTGCACCGCTGGGTGGAGGTTGCGGGAGGTTTCACAAATGTGACTCCACTGTCGCGCCAGGAGGTGGGGATTCACACTGGCCACTTCTGGATTGCTCGCCCCGGTGCGCTGCGAGCCGGTCCCCCCACGGCGGCACAGCGCCTGCAGCTGTGGCGCAGGGCAGAGGATGGCGATAATCGTCAACAAACAAAAAACTCCGCGTCCGCTCAGCCGGCTGAGCGTCGTCTCGCAGATGATGAAGCTACCGCCTGGCTCGGCGTGAACGCATTGCACTAAGCACACAAGTAAACAAACACATAAACCAGGAAACACGCAAGTACACAGACAACTAGACAAGAAAGTAAGCAAGAAAGTACACAATCACGTAAACAAGCAAGTAAACTCCACAAAGTGGTATCTATTTTATACACCCTCGAGGAAGGTTGGGCCAGGCTGAATCCCTGACCGGGATTTCAACCCATCGGTGTCTGATTGCGAGTCGATGCTGCAGGGCGCGGTGCCACCCGCCTGGTCACCCTCTGTGTGGGCGGCGTACTGCGTGGCGTGGCCAGACCCCAGGGGGCTCTCACTGCTGGAATTGGACTCGCACTCAACCGAGGGGCTTGCAATGGTTTTTTGTGGCCTTTTTGGAGGCTGTGGATGAGTTTAGCGATCGCAGCTGAGAGTCGCGGTGGCGCGAGCTCCGTTCCTCTCGCTTCTCCACGACACCCTCGGCCGCCCGTCTCCACGTGCCGTGTTCATCGGTCGCGCTCCGGGAACTCGACAAGAAAGTTACGAGTGCCACTCAAGTCCTGCGTTGCGTCCTCCTCACACAAAGCCTCGAATAGGTTTTGCACAGAGGAGCCCTGCAGCCAGCCCGTGCTGCATCCCGTCGCCTCTGCCCTGACGCTTATGAACGGAGCACTGTTCATCCTGGGCGCCGCGGTGGCGAGATGTTAACTACCTCGCCAGGTATACAGGAGGTCGTGGTGTTCGATCCCGGCCCCACGTGGTCGCGTGGATTTTTCTGCGGGTCCTCCGGTTTTTCCTTACACATTTAGAATCAACATCACGCGTTTAGAGTATTTGGCTTCTATACATTACCACACGATGATGAGCAATCTTCGTTGGGTTATCATTTTGTGGCCAGGTCGCTTCTGAAAAGGAGCTACATAGCTCAGTGGGCCTTACCTGGTTAAAAATGAATTAAAGTTTTAAAAATATTGATAGTTTTAGTTTAGGGTAGTGACATCACGGGATGTCACTGTGTAGTGCCGGCCCTAGAGAGGCACGGCGTGCGGTGTAGCGACATCGCGGACACCACTATGGTGTGGGTGTAGTACCAGCCCTAGAGGGGCTCGGTCAGCGCTGATGGATAGCGCTGGATGGCACCGCACTTGGCGTGCAGTGCCAGCCCTACAGGATCGGGCGTGCGAGTGCTGGCCATAGGGAAGGGGTTACTGGAGGCTGTGGCACTCTGGTTGACCCCAGAGGACACGTGACTGGTCAAGTCTACAGAGGGGCCCCAAGTGGGTGCTGGGGGTGGTCACGTGAACCAGGCCGAGATCCTGCTCGAGGGTTCTGGAAGGTGGTCGTGGCCAAGGGCGGAGCCGGCCACGCCGCAGAGGATCTAAGCCGGGTCCCCCAAAGGGACCGGCGTTGTTGTTCATCCTGAAGAAACCTTCGTCTACGTCCTACGTCCTACAGAGTCTCCAACACGTGGACCTGGACCCGAGCTGTGGTCCGGTCCGTTTTAGCAGTTACGTTGTAATTAGTGCAGTTAGCCTGGTGGTCACCACCATAGGTTGTTATTCTGTTAAGGGGCAGTTACCCCGAATGTTGGTGTTAATTAATGTGTTGCCTCCAAAGAGTACGTCTGCGACTCATTTGAACTCACTACATGAGTACTGGGACATGCATTCCGGTCACGTGTGGCCGGACCATGGTTCAAGCACTTGCATCACAATCGAGAGGTTGGGAGTTCACTCCCCGCACGGTGGTTTTACTCATCCCATCTCCTGCCTCGGAATTGATCGAGTGAGGAGCGCTGTTCTGAAATCATCGTTGGCAGAGGCTGGCTCCTGCCATAGGAATGTGGTGTTTCCCACCGCTGACCCCCCAGGGCCCGTCAGAGGAGATGAGCACCGCCCCATTGCTGGTTTGATCAGGGAGATCATTCGACCCTTTTAATAATCCGAAAATACCAAAATCAGTGAACACGCAGATTGAAAGCTACTCACGGTCCAAAGTGCGCAACATTAAAAGAGTAAAATAATCGATATTCTCCTGATTACTACTCACCTCATGAATTATTACTCATCACCTGGAACACCTGAGTGAAGGAGAGCAGGGTGGTCTCTGCAGTGACGCCGCGCTCGTGACATACAAGTCGACGTTTAGCCAGCCGGGTGCACGCGTGCGTACACGTGAGTGCGTGTGCGTGCGTCCATGCGCGTGTGTACATGTGGGTGCGTGTGTACACGTGGGTGCGTGTGTGTGTACACGTGGGTGCGTGTGTGTGCGTCCGTGCGCGTGTGTACACGTGGGTGCGTGTGTACACGTGGGTGCGTGTGTACACGTGGGTTCGTGTGTGTGCGTGTACACGTGGGTGCGTGTGTGCAGGTTAGCGGTCGTGCAGCAATTATCGCGCTGAGCTACTAACCCGGCAATCCGGGTTCGATTCCCACTCACGGTCAACGCCAGTGATGATATGTGAACCGATCCTGTGCTTCCCCTAGGTCGACTCAGCTTCAAACGAGTACCTGGTGCGTTGTGTAAACATCGCCACTGGAGAGACAAAGGCGGTCGGGCGTGGTGCTAGCCACCCACCCCCCACACATACTGTGCCGGCCTTCAGAGGTGCTCGCTAACAGCTCTTGCCATACCAGTGTGTTCAGGCTATACGGGGGATCTTTGTCTTCGTGCGAGACAACTGCCGTGTGAACACACCTTTTGTGAGTCGAATCAATCGGTGAAAGCTACGCAACGGCCTCAACAGATGTATTTTAAAGCAAAAGGAATCGATTTTTAATTGAAAAGTGGCCTCTTAAAAAGAATGCACAATGTCCTTGATTCAGCCACGCGGGTGCCCAATGGGATTTCCCTGTTACAGGATGCACCGTCAGAGAGACTTGGTTTAACATGAGCGAGATTGCAGAAACCGCACGTACGTAGGACCAGACGTAATTATCCGTTATTAGTTTTCAACATCCAAAGTGAGCGTGTCTTCTCCCTGTTAGAACGGGCGTTGGGCGGTGTCCAGGTCTGTTGGCTGCCCTAAGCTCGCAGTGGAAATTCCACATTTCCATGGTGGGGCACCAGTCCGTCCGTAGAACAGCCACTGTTGACGTCTCGCATTGTGGCACACGTGGGACGAGGGGACGAAACTGGCCGATGACTGCAATTGGAACCTTCCAATTGGGGGTCCAGTGGCCTGCCACAGTGGGGAGAGTTTCGTTGAAGGTATTTAGACATTTCAGATTTACCAGGTAAGGCCCGCTGAGCTATGTAGCTCTTTTTCAGAAGTGATTTGGTAACAAATAATAGCTGAACGAAGTGGCTTAATAACACGTGGGAATGTGCAGCAGCAGTCAAATACTTTAAAACGCGTTGTGATGTTGATTCCAAATGTGGAGAGGGAAAACGGAGGACGCGGAGAAAAATCCACGCAGCCACGGGGAGAGAAAGACACCGCAAACTCCAAATATATAGGGTCGGGGTCGAACCCACTGCCTCCTGTATACCAGGCGAGGTAGTTAACATCTCCTAGCCACCGCCGTGCCCACGATGACGGCACACAATGGCTCTCTCTCTTCTAAAACATCCCACCGACTCGTTAAACATACATTGTACATCCATTCTCCGTTTAATTATAATGACGATTCCCGAAAATAAATTGCCAAGGTGTCTGGAAGAGGGCCGTGAACGAGGGAGCGGCTGAACCATGAATCACGCCGCCGCCTTTCGCGGCGCCGTTGCGCTGCACGGAACGGCGCGAACGTCGTCGAACGTCGCGACGAGTCGCTACGATCGCGTCGGCGCTGCGACGTGGCTCGCGGGCGGGCGAGAGAGACAGGGAGAGAGAGACAGGGAGAGACAGGGAGAGAGAGAGAGAAGAGGGAGAGACAGGGAGAGAGAGAAGAGGGAGAGAGAGAGCATCGACCCTGCAAGACGCGGCAGCCAGGACGTTTGCGTGTGGAGACTGGCGGAAACACAAAACGGAAACACAAAACGGAAACACAAAACGGAAACACAAAGCGACCGCGTGTGGTGGTGGTGGCGGACGACGCCGGAGCGTGTGCTCCGCCTGCGTTTGTAGCGCCAAGTCAACAAAAGTGCGGGCGGGCGAAAGTTCGCATCCGCTCCTGGTAAACACGGACGACGGGCCACGCGGTGACATTTGAGGAACGGCGAGTGCGGTTTTAATTTGTTTTTCTCTCTCTCTCCTGCACTCTCTCAACGACATTACAGATGCGTGGAGATGTCCCCTCGAGAGGAGGTTGCGCGGGCGTGGGGAATCGATTTAATAAAGACGCAAGACGGATGGGGCGGGGAGAGGGAGGGAGGCAAAGTCTGAGCCCTGGGACCCAAGGCGTTTCCCGGCAGAAGGCGCCGGACAGATGCTCGGAAAACGCAACCAGTGACCCGCGACTGTCCGTGCCAGAACGCGAAGTCGCGCGCCCCCGCGTAGCGCGCGGGCCGCTCCTCGGGACAGGGGGCGCAGTGGTCAGAGCCGCTCGGCTCGCCATGGGGAGCCCGCGAGTTCAAATCCTACTTAGGGCACGACTCGGGCCACCACCATCATCATCATCATCCCTTCGATACGACGAGTATCACGGGCGAGTGGGTCTCCGTGGGGTTTGTGCAGTGGCTTTTGCTTGGGGTTGTCCCCTGCGTGTTTGTTCGGCGCGATATCCAAATCGGTGGGCGTGAATTCGATTCCAGGAGAGAGCCACGTGGAGCTAAGCCGCGTTCCTGAAGAAGCTTTCAGGTCGTCGTGTGAAACATGGACACCGCGCCGAACGAATGTGCCGGCACGACCCCGGCACGCCTCGGAGAGCGGCAGGGAGCTCCAGTCCGTGTGAAGTCGGTGGTGGTTGTCCTACGGAGGGACTGGCTGCACCATGAGAACGTGGAATTGCTTTCACTGGCTCAGTGCGCTGCTGCTGCCGCCTCCTTCGCCGTTCGAGCAGTGCACGCGCAACCTGGGCAGCGATGACAATTTTTTTAAACAATTATCGCGTGAACACTATCAAGGGAACGTTTCCAACTCGTTCTCTACAAAACCAACAACACTTTCCAAATTTTACCTACAAACGTTTTTTATTTCAAATGGCGAAATATTTTAACGTGATTTTAATGGCTGTACAGTATTACAAAAGTCATGTTTGTAATACTGTATGTTTAAACATTCCGTGCTTTGCAGAACGTCAGTTCTCTCATAACACATGTCCCATACTGCTTTGCGAGTGCTTTGCATGTTTGGCAACTTGCTGCTCTTCGGAATCCGAATCTGGATTTACTATGGAGGAATCCGATGAGCTATGAAGCTCTTTATCGCATATGTAACTTGCACCGTGCTTTCCTGCGCTGCGTTGAACCTCCCTTTGGCAGCCAACTCTCCTTTGCCAAAGCGACTCTGGTGCCCAATCCATGCGCGGAGGACCAAGCAACTTTTCAGTTGAATTCCCGTCGCAGATGAGAACATTGCAAACCATCAGAAGGAGCAACATCCTCGCTGCGGCACGTGAGCAGGAACTGTCACTCAGCCCACGTGTCTCAACGGCTCTCACCCGGTCACTTCACCCGACCACATCACTCGGTCACTTCACCCGACCACATCACCCGGTCACTTCACCCGACCACATCACTCGGTCACTTCACCCGACCACATCACTCGGTCACTTCACCCGACCACATCACCCGGTCACTTCACCCGACCACATCACCCGGTCACTTCACCCGACCACATCACCCGGTCACTTCACCCGACCACATCACTCGGTCACTTCACCCGACCACATCACTCGGTCACTTCACCCGACCACATCACTCGGTCACTTCACCCGACCACATCACCCGGTCACTTCACCCGACCACATCACTCGGTCACTTCACCCGACCACATCACTCGGTCACTTCACCCGACCACATCACTCGGCCTCATCACCCGACCACATCACCTGGTCACATGACCCGGTCACGTCACCTAGCCACATCACCCGGCCACATCACCGAGTCACATCATCTGGCCACATCACCTGGTCACATCACCCGGTCACGTCACCCAGTCACATCACCTGGTCACATCACCCCGCCACATCACCCGGCCACATCACCCGGTCACATCACCCCGCTACATCACCTGGTCACATCACTCGGCCACATCACCTGGCCACATCACCCGGCTACATCACTTGGCCACATCACCCGGCCACATCACCTGTAGCACTATTTCGTACAAAATATGCAATTCAAAGTGCCGTATAGTAAAAAGAAAACATTGTTAAAAGACTACATCGCAAGAACAATACAATTAATTTCAATACAAAAAATACATTTTAATAAATTGCTAGCGAAGGCATATAAAAAAATAACACTTTAAAATAATCTCCAATAAAAGCAAGTTTCAGAAAAGTTCGTTTTTAGATTTAACTTAAAATTGCTGAACGATTGCGAAGCCCCTCAGATCCTGTGGCCCCACGCGGTCTGTCAGCGTCGACCGCGGCTTGGACGCCGCCCAAGAGGCGGCTACGGACACCGATGAACACCAAATGTGTGAAAGCAGTTCCGGTCACCGACGTTGCACAATAACCAATTATTAATTAATGATAGAGTGGGGGGGGGGGGGGTTAGATCGCGTCAATATAAATGTGTCGTTCACCCACCACGGACCGTGCCAATTGTTCACCGCTTCGGACTGGTCGCGAAAGCCACACGCGTTCAACTAACGGATGAAGAACACCACATCTGGAAGACTTGTCTTTCTTCCCAGTGGTCAAAAGCGATCACGTGTTGTTATTGTTGTTGTTGTTTGTTGTTATTGTGTCCGTGCCTTTGCAGGACAACCACGCGCACCGCACGGCACGCTGCAGTGAATGATGTGAGTGATGTGAATGATGTGAATGATGTCAGTGATGTATAACGCCAGCGCTGCTGGCTCATCACATCCACGCCATCGCCGGCTGTAAAGACGAATTCTACAGCTCGCTCCGCGCCACTAATGAGCGTCCTTATCAGTCCTCGTAGATGGCAGCGCGCTGTTTAATTATGCATCGTGCGCGCGTGTGCAGTTATTTGCGTGCAGGCCGCGGTGTGTTTGTTGCACTTGGCGAAGCGTGTGTGTTCACCAAGGCTGTGTGTGTGTGTAGACGCGTGTGCATGTGCGAGTGTAGATTTGTGTGTGTGTACGAGTGTAGACGTGTCCGTGTGTGTGGGGAGCGGCGGTGTAGCGGTTAGCGCTACGCTGCGCTACGGACCTGGCCACCCGAGTTCGATTCCCGCTCACGGCCAACACCAGTGGCGATTATCTGAACCGGTCCTGGGCCTCCCCTAGGCCGACTCAGCCTCAAATGAGTACCTGGTGCGGTGTGTAAACATCGCCACTAGGGAGACAAAGGCGGCCGGGCGTGGTGTTGGCCACTCCCGCTCTTGTGTGCCGTGCCGGCCTTCGTAGGTGCTCGCTAACAGCACTTGTCCTTACAGTCTCTTAAGGGCTATATGGGGTTTTTTTGTCTTTGTATTGTGTGTGTGCGTAGGTGCACCATGGGGAGCGGTAGTGTAGCGGTCAGTGCGCTGCACTACGAACCCGGCGTGCCAAGTTCGAATCCCGCTCACGGCCAACACCAGTGACGATTATCTAAACCGGTTCTCGGCCTCCTCTAGGTCGACTCAGCCTCAAATGAGAACCTGATGTTATGCGTAAACATTACCACTGGGGAGACAAAGGCGGCTGGGCGTGGTGCTGGCCACCCATCCCATCGTGCATTCATAAGTGCTACTCGCTAACAGCACTTGCCCCAACAGTCTGCTCAGGCTACACGGGGGATCTTTGTCTTTGTCCGTACACCTCGTTTGACAGAAACAACCTTGGTGGTAGCCCGGCAGTGCAATCGGGGCGTGCTGATTGGCTGTTACCCTCACGGCGCAGTGGCCAACGTGAGTGCAAGGGGCTGGTACTCCACGTGGGTATGGACAGGTGCCTGTGACGTCACCTGGCCAAGACTATGACGTCACCTGGCCAGGAGACTGACCCCCCCCCCCTCGGGCTTCCACAAGGTAGCAGCAGGCGACCACGCAATTGGCCACGTGGAATATTCAAACGCTCCCTGTGCAAGCGAGTCGGGCGCTGGATAGAAACTGCCTCAGCAGCTCGTGAATCAGAAATCGCTCTTTAATTCCATCGGCAACAAAGTAAATCACCGCCCCGGAGGGTTGGCTGAGCGTGAGGTCTTGTGGGGGAGGGATAACCTCTCAGCCCATATAACGTCATGGCTCAAGGTGGAGTTTACCCCGCTGGGCAGCAGCGGCAGCTGGAGGAAGTAACCACCCCCTGTGATTGGCTGGCTAATGTGCCATTGCCATGCGATTGAGGTTCAATGTGAATGCCATCAACGTAACATCACGACCGCACGAAAACCTGGCGAGTGTGTGTGATATCTGACGTGTTCCTGACACTCCCCTAAGTCGACTCAACCTCGAATGAGTGCCTGGTGTGTAAACATCAGAACTGGACAGACGAACATGACTGGGCGTGGTAATGGCAGCACGCCACCTCCTCGTGAGCCATGCTGACCTTAACAGGTGCTCACTAACAGCACTCACGGATGCCCCTACTGGACATCCGTGAAAAAGAGCTTCATAGCTCATCGGATTCCTCTCCCCCAGTCGAAATAAACATTTCCGATTCTGATCTCTTCCCGAAATGCACAGCGGCTGTTTGTGTCCAGGTGGCCGAGCGCTCCCCCGGAGCAGGCCTGAGACGTCGTCGATACTTCTCCGGATATATTCAGCTTTAGGAAAATACAATGAAAATGCTTACAGTCGGATGGTTACTCCTAAAATGTCATTTACAACAACAAAATCACTACCGTGTCAAGCGTCTAAAACAGAGCAGGATAAAACTACTCACGCAACGCTTAATTAGTGCGGCTTGAGTTTAATTTATAAAGAGAAGAGATGAACATAAGGAGTATGTTAGACCATGAAACGTGACTCGTTGAAATGAAAAATGCGTAAAATAAATCAATTGTAAAATATTGCGATTAAATAGTTAAACTACAACATTTACCAAAGGTGGGATCGTTTTAATTTGAAAATGCAAAGAAAAAGAAGATGCGAAATGAGGCTGCCGGAATCACGCCACTGGAGATCTGACGTTTAAATCTTGTAGTCATCCCAAGTGCTCATGTACTGTGCAAATCAATTAATGCAACTTTATGCAAATACGCACAGCACATGAATTCCCGTACATGCCGTGTGAGGAATGATTTACTGCGGCAATAAACCACGACTCTTAATAATCATCACCGCGTACAACAAGGCGGGGGCGGTGATAGAACAAAACGAGAGGGCGAGCATGAGGCAGCGACTGTGCTCCACGACTCCCGGGGGAGTGATGCGTCTTGGGTCGAGGGGTTGGTGCCCGGAACCTCAGAGCGGGGTGGGGGTGCACGCGGGCGTGGCGCGACTGGCGGTGTGGCGCCACCACCACCAGCACCACCACCAGCACCACCAACACCACCACCAGCACCACCAACACCACCACCAGCACTAACACCACCAACACCACCAACACCACCAACACCACCACCAGCACTAACACCACCACCACCACAAGCACCAGCACCACCACCACCAACATGACCACCAGCACTAACACCACCAACACCACCAACACCAGCACTAACACCACCAACACCACCACCAGCACTAACACTACCAACACCAGCACTAACACCACCAACACCACCACCAACACCACCACCAGCACCAACACCACCAGCACCACTACCACCACCATCAGCACCACCACCAACACCACCACCAGCACCACCAGCACCACCAGCACCACCACCAGCACCACCACCAGCACCACCAGCACCACCAGCACCACCACCAGCACCACCAGCACCACCACCAGCACCACCACCAGCACCACCAGCACCACCACCAGCACCACCACCAGCACCACCAGCACCACCAGCACCACCACAGCAGTGAAGCTCTCAATGACCCTCCTCACACAAGATCTGCACACCGTTCCCCAACACTCCCCGAGCGAGACATCTCCCTTAGAGCGCAGAGCGATCGCCAAGGCGCTACCTTCAACGGCGAGTCTGTGGCGCTTTCGTGGATTTATGAAAAGCGGAAATTTTTCAAGCGTGAGCCAACTCTTCTCTGAAGAAACTCGCGGGATCTTTAACGTCGACTGTGACTTGGATGGCACGAATTTATGGTGAATACTCCCGCACAGCAGCGTAACGAGCGTGGGGCAGGGGGTGCCTCTGCCCCCTCTGTTGGCCAAAGCTACGAGTTGGGGGCCTCTTTACAACCACTACACTGGCGAGCTGTTGTGGCTGCATTCTGCGACGACGGAGTGCCTCTACAGCGTTAAATGTCCGAGAACGTGAGCGCAAAGACGACGTGATTGGGCGAGAGGAGCCGCGATCGGCAGTAGCTTAGGCGTGACCGTGCGAGTCAAATTCAATATTGGGACCCCCACCTGACTGCTGATTGCTGCACCTTCTGAGCTGATGATGTAGCGACTACGCCACTTCTCCCGCAGTATTAATAAGGGCAGCCGCTGGGTTTAAACCGCAAACCTCTGCAAGAATCAGTAAACGGGCCAACGCTCGGCTAAGTCACGGCCCGTGAGCTAGAGATGTTATCCAAGCGAGCGGCCCGCTGGTGCAGCGCACTGCAATGTGAACCTGGCAGACCTGAGTTCTATTCCAGGCCAAGGGTGAGTGCAATGTGAACCTGGCAGACCTGAGTTATATTCCAGGCCAAGGGTGAGTGCAATGTGAACCTGGCAGACCTGAGTTCTATTCCAGGCCAAGGGTGAGTGCAATGTGAACCTGGCAGACCTGAGTTCTATTCCTGGCCAAGGGTGAGCGTACTGTGAACCTGGCAGACCTGAGTTCTATTCCAGGCCAAGGGTGAGCGTAATGTGAACCTGGCAGACCTGAGTTCTATTCCAGGCCAAGGGTGAGCGTACTGTGAACCTGGCAGACCTGAGTTCTATTCCAGGCCAAGGGTGAGCATAATGTGAACCTGGCAGACCTGAGTTCTATTCCAGGCCAAGGGTGAGCATAATGTGAACCTGGCAGACCCGAGTTCTATTCCAGGCCAAGGGTGAGTGCAATGTGAACCTGGCAGACCTGAGTTCTATTCCAGGCCAAGGGTGAGCATAATGTGAACCTGGCAGACCTGAGTTCTATTCCAGGCCAAGGGTGAGCGTAATGTGAACCTGGCAGACCTGAGTTCTATTCCAGGCCAAGGGTGAGCATAATGTGAACCTGGCAGACCTGAGTTCTATTCCAGGCCAAGGGTGAGCGTACTCTGAACCGCTCAGGGGCTTCCCTCCTCCTGCCTTCACAAACCCGCACTGATCGGCGTGGTGGAGTATGGGGACACAATTTCCGTGACTGACACGTCGAGGGAAGGCGTTCATCCAGCAGTGCAGCAGCAAAGGGCAACTCTTCGTCAATGAGTGTTACTAACGGTGAGCGGTGGCTTACAGCATCCTTCATCCAGCAATGCGTAGATCACGGCCGATGGTGATGGTGATTATCCCGCTGTGAGATATTCCCCGTGGTTGTATGCTCAGACATTCCCAAGACGTTTGGCACACCCGTGAACCTGATCATTCCGCAGGGAAATCACCGTGACTATTCGCAGGCCGCAAGACGACCCCAAACCAAAACATCCACCACACTCGGAACGATCCCAGACAGTCGCAAATCGCCAGAATCTCACCAGGATTATATTGCTCATTCCCAGACAGGAAACACATTCACAAGCATAAAAGGTGCCGAATGATTCCACAGGGAAAAAAAACATCCCCAAACATTCAATAAATGTATCAAATGTTTAACACTGAACACGGCATTCCTTTTGAATTTCAAACATGGAAGCGTTTATCAACAATTCCTACCAAAAATATTCCCCAAGTGAGAACTCCTGACCTATTTATTCCTTTAAAATGGCACCGCCGTTAAATCATTCCTGAGAAGACTTTGCCGAGAAAACATTTCCAGGCTAAAACAACCCCAGGCTTAAGCACGAACACGTGCTGCACTGCTTTGGCTAAAATTAAACATCTCAGAGCAGCCACAAGAGCGCCCCTTTTATTTACCCATAATGGGACTCCGTGGGTCTCAAGGCTGCTGTTCGGCCAGGCTCCCGCTTGGGATGGTTGGCCAATCGCTGATTAAGAACTCTGATGCAAAGTCGATGTCAACCTGGGGGAGGGGGGAGATCCATCATCATTCAGGCAAAGCACTTCCACGTGACGCACAAGGGGCAGCACATACTCACATCCACGTTTTGTTGTGGCCGCAATGTCGAACGATGCAGCATTCTTACGTTTGCCCACAATGCATGCACTTCGTGTGTTCGGGTTTATTATTATATTTTATAATTTCCCCCCAACCTGTGCTATGTGCATCGTATCCTGAGATGCCACATAATAACACGGTGTACTTTCATTTTATATATGGCATCATTCATGGCAATTGCATCCCATAACGCTGTACATTAATTATATATGAGGAACAAATCCTATCGACAGCACATCATACAATGTGGGCATGCTCGCGCCGCATGTACACGTCCACGGAGACCCCCTCCCGGAGCCCCTCGCAAAGGGTGCCCTCTGCGCCCCTTTCGCACTCTGCCATCAGATGGTTTGTCGTCTGGCTCGACACACCAATATTTGAAACAGGAGGAGATCTCCACAAATTTGGCTGCTGTCCGCCTGATGATGCGACATTGTAATTACTGACGACACGTCCAGATTGTAAATGTTGTGGATTCGCTCTGCAACACATCGGTGTGCTGTACTAATAACGAATTGTTCATGTTCTTATTACATGACAACGCTTACTAATTGGCTGTGTCGGGTGGTGGCGGGTTTAACGACACATTTATATTTATGCGATAAAACCCCAAAAAACCCTCTATAAACCAATATTTGTATGCTTAATTCTGAGAGCTTTATCCAAATTGCTCAATCTAATCTAACACCCAGGGCTTGTTTCTGCGTGTGTCTGGTGCCCCGGCTGAGACCATCAACCTGCCCAGACTTGAGAACGCGGTGTTGACCACGGGGTGAGTGAGACAAGGGCTCGACCCCGTGTTGTGAGTGCCGCAGACTCCCATCACGACTCCGACACCCGAACCACCCAAGATCCCTCACGCGTCCAATGGACACTCACTGCACTGTGAACATTTTATATACCTTTTTAAAATATACGTTTTTCATCTACCACTTAAATCACAAACTAATAATATAGATTTTTTAAGCCTTGAACAATATACCTTCAAAATAACCATCATCTACCTACTGTTGGATGAATACCTCCCTGAGCCGTTTCGCCTTCACCACAACCAATATCTTATTGGTGGCTGTCACGCTCTGTACTTCACGAGGCACACACAGAACCCGTGATCCCAGCTCGTAAGCGGCAGGCACTTCATGTGCGGTTTGTACGTATGCATTTGCATGTGCACATTAACAACATGCAATGTTACCACAATTTACGTGACATCTTGTCAACAACAGCACCACCGATTAGCACGGTTGGCTACGTACGGTGCGAAAGAAGTTCAACATACAGTGCATGCACCAGCGGTTGTGCTCAGGGGATAACGGTCCCCGCCATAGGAATGGAGAATTTCCACCGCTGGCTCAGCGCCTGCCAATGAAAATTAGCTCCTCCGGATGATTGTGTGAGCAGGGAGACACGTGACAGCCTACTTTCTCCAGTATACACTATGTACAGTCTAGAGTACTGTATATAACGTACACGTGAACGTGCATGAGAACATTGTGGAGTTGAGCGGTGGCGGAGTGGTTAGCGCACCGTCCTTTGAACGATGCGACTCGAGCGATTCCCGGTCACGGCTACCATCAGTGGCTCGTGAAATCCACACCATTCGCCAACTCTCTCTCCCCGCAGCCTCCACTAGCAGTGGCGTCACAAGAGAGACGCACATGAGCGACACGGTATTAATGACGCGGCGCACAATGGGACGACGCTGAGACTGCTCGTTGTTTTCGCAGGATAACGCAAAAGGAAATTTTTAATGTTGTCAATGCTGCACGAATAGATACGATGTACAAACAATAACTTAATTCATAGCAAATACGTCCATCTATATATATAAAATCGCAAATCTGTCTGTCTGTGTGTGTGTCTGTGTGTCGCCGGACCATACGCAGTTTCATTGGACGGCGGTTGCCCCTGGCAACGGGTAGCGACGCCTTCGCCGCTTTCATTGGACGGCGGTTGCCCCTGGCAACGGGTAGCGACGCCTTCGCCGCTTTCATTGGACGGCGGTTGCCCCTGGCAACGGGTAGCGACGCCTTCGCCGCGGGCTGGACGCCATTTTTTATTCCCGTAAAAAATAGGCGCACGCATTAACACGCGACTCTGAGGTAAATTCATCAAAGTTTCACGTCCTCTTCACTCCCCCCCCACCACAATGTGTGCAATTACTATTATAGGGTCGGTAGATTATAAAATTATAGCAATTAGACAGTATTATTGTAGCGTGGGGGGGGGGGGGGAACGGCACCCGTACCCAGCGTCAGCCGGGTGGGAAAATCAGGCGAGGCTGGAGGCTCTGCACGGTGCTAGGCCTCGACACCCACCACGCGACTCTGAGGTAAATTCATCAAAGTTTCACGTCCTCTACAGAGTGGTGAGGGAGGGAGAGTGGTGAGGGAGGGAGAGTGGTGAGGGAGGGAGAGTGGTGAGGGAGGGAGAGTGGTGAGGGAGGGAGAGTGGTGAGGGAGGGAGAGTGGTGAGGGAGGGAGAGTGCTGAGGGAGGGAGAGTGGTGAGGGAGGGAGAGTGGTGAGGGAGGGAGAGTGGTGAGGGAGGGAGAGTGGTGAGGGAGGGAGAGTGCTGAGGGAGGGAGAGTGGTGAGGGAGGGAGAGTGGTGAGGGAGGGAGAGTGGTGAGGGAGGGAGAGTGCTGAGGGAGGGAGAGTGGTGAGGGAGGGAGAGTGGTGAGGGAGGGAGATTGGTGAGGGAGGGAGAGTGGTGAGGGAGGGAGAGTGCTGAGGGAGGGAGAGTGGTGAGGGAGGGACTCAGCCTCAAACGAGTAACTGGTGTGGCGTATTAACATCGCCACTGGGGAGACAAAGGCGGCCGGGCGTGGTGGATACAAGTCCCGGGCGAAGCCGGGTAGTACAGCTAGTGTATTATAATATGACATACAGGGCATGTTTATTCCATCTGCAGGACATGATGTGTGATTGTGCAGTGCGTGATGAATGCTATTGCGTTGGGCCGACAGAACGCGCTGAGAAGACAGCATCGTCACCATCGCTCATCCCATCACAAGCCTCACACCATCGTCACCATCGCTCATCCCATTACAAGCCTCACACCATCGTCACCATCTCTACACCTTCAGCTCTTCTCCACATGCATTCAGTCACATCGTCAGCAACACCCTATCACGACCATCACCACCGTCACCCCATAACCTCGCCACCATCGCCTTCATATCACCACCACCACTATCTTCACTGCGACCATCGTCACTATCACTTTCATCAACATCCACAGCCCATCGCCACCTTCACCGCCCTGACCCCAACAACCCCAACCATCGCTACCTTCACCTCAACAACCCCGACCATCACCTCCTTCACCCCAACAACCCCAGACCATCGCCACCTTCACCCCAACAACCCCAGACCATCACCACCTTCACCCCAACAACCCAGACCATCACCACCTTCACCCCAACAACCCCAGACCATCACCACCTTCACCCCAACAACCCCGACCATCACCTCCTTCACCCCAACAACCCCAGACCATCGCCACCTTCACCCCAACAACCCCAGACCATCACCACCTTCACCCCAACAACCCAGACCATCACCACCTTCACCCCAACAACCCCAGACCATCACCACCTTCACCCCAACAACCCCGACCATCACCTCCTTCACCCCAACAACCCCAGACCATCGCCACCTTCACCCCAACAACCCTGACCATCACCTCCTTCACCCCAACAACCCCAGACCATCGCCACCTTCACCCCAACAACCCCAGACCATCTCCACCTTCACCCCAACAACCCAGACCATCACCACCTTCACCCCAACAACCCCGACCATCACCTCCTTCACCCCAACAACCCCAGACCATCGCCACCTTCACCCCAACAACCCCAGACCATCACCACCTTCACCCCAACAACCCAGACCATCACCACCTTCACCCCAACAACCCGAGACCATCACCACCTTCACCCCAACAACCCCAACCATCACCACCTTCACCCAACAACCCCAGACCATCACCACCTTCACCCCAACAACCCAGACCATCACCACCTTCACCCCAACAACCCCAGACCATCACCACCTTCACCCCAACAACCCCAGACCATCACCATATTCACCCCAACAACCCAGACCATCACCACCTTCACCCAACAACCCCAGACCATCACCACCTTCACCCCAACAACCCCAGACCATCACCACCTTCACCCCAACAACCCCGACCATCACCACCTTCACCCCAACAACCCCAGACCATCACCACCTTCACCCCAACAACCCCGACCATCACCACCTTCACCCAACAACCCCAGACCATCACCACCTTCACCCCAACAACCCCGACCATCACCACCTTCACCCCAACAACCCCAGACCATCGCCACTTTCACCCCAAGAACCCCAGAGCATCACCACCTTCACCTCAACAACCCCAGACCATCACCACCTTCACCCCAACAACCCCTACCATCACCACCTTCACCCCAACAACCCCGACCATCACCACCTTCACCCAACAACCCCATACCATCGCCACCTTCACCGCCCTGACCCCAACAACCCCGACCATCGCCACCTTCACCCCAACAACCCCGACCATCACCACCTTCACCCCAACAACCCCGACCATCACCACCTTCACCCAACAACCCCATACCATCGCCACCTTCACCGCCCTGACCCCAACAACCCCGACCATCACCACCTTCACCTCAACAACCCCGACCATCACCACCTTCACCCCAACAACCCCGACCATCACCACCTTCACCCCAACAACCCCAGACCATCACCACCTTCACCCCAACAACCCCAGACCATCTCCACCTTCACCCCAACAACCCCAGACCATCGCCACTTTCACCCCAACAACCCCAGACCATCACCACCTTCACCTCAACAACCCCAGACCATCACCACCTTCACCTCAATAACCCCGACCATCGCCAACTTCACCCCAACAACCCCAGACCATCACCACCTTCACCCCAACAACCCCAGACCATTGCCACCATCACCCCAACAACCCCAGACCATTGCCACCATCACCTCCCTCACCTCAACAACCCAGACCAGCCCTCCGCATGCGTCTCCAGCTGCTTGACTTTGGCTCGCAACGAACGCGCTTGAGGTCATCGCTCTGATTAACAGCAAACAAACTGCAACGTGCGTCGCCGTAGACGGAATTGAATCGAAACTCGCCGAAAGCTGAGGCAGCCACTTGCCTGGGGCTCCGCTTGGAGTTTGCGCCACCGTTAATGAGCACGTGGGAGAGCATCGAGAGGAGGCCTACACTCATCCAGCAGTGGAGCTGCGCGTGCACACGCATGCGCACCCAGTGGCTGCGGCACGTGTGTTCACTAAGCTGGCTGTGCCGCTGTACTGTGTGGTTCAAAACCATGAACAGAAAGCGATCATCTCCCTTGCCGCTTCCATAACGAGCACCTAACGAAGGCCGGAACGGCATCCTGCCGGGCCGCCTTTGTCTCACCACTGTTGATGCTTACACAACGAACCAACAGCTACATCGTACGGTATATTTAAGGCTGAATCAACCAAGAGGAGTTTCCAGACAGATTCCCATGTAATCTGGCACTGATGATGTATGTTTGTCGAACTTCTTTCGCACCGTACGTAACCAACCGTGCTTATTATTTGGGTTCAGATCGCGTAGCTACAACGCCAAAATGTGACCCGTCACCACCCGACAGAGCCAAACTAAACTAAACTTTTTTTATTTTACCAGGTAAGGCCCACTGAGCTATTATCTCTTTTTCAGAAGCGACCTGGTCACAAATGATAGCTCAAGGAAGTGGATTATTACGTGGACATTTATAGCAGCCAAATACTCTAAACGTGTGATGTTGATTCTAAATGTGGAGGGAAAACCCGGAGAAAAATCCACGCGACCACGGGAAGAGAGAGACACGCAAACTCCAAATACACAGCAGGCGTCAGGGTCGATGTTCAATCCACGACCTCCTGCATACCAGGCGAGGTAGTTAACATCTCGCCACCGCGGCTCTCCTCTCACCACGTGAGTAAGTACGCCAGCTGAGCAGCTTACATCGAAATATTGAAATAGTGTTGGCAAAATGCCAACACTATTGTCCGACATTTCGCTCGAGGTTACAACCCCCAGCATCGTCAGCTGTGAGCGAGAGCTGCCAGACGTCACCGCGTGAACGCGCTGCCTGTGCTGGGCGCCGTGACGTCATCGCAACAGGCGTGCACGTGAACGGGTTCATCGATTAGCAGCGAATGCCAATTGGTTGATTGCAATTTGCAAATGGTGCAATCATGTGACAAGGTAACGCCACGTAATTATTGGTGAAAATAGGCCACCATTAGTTACATCCAGGTGTCTTGTGTCAGTTGCAATTCATATCAGCGATGGCAACAACTATTTATAAACAGGGCGCTTCAAAAACACGTGAACACTTCCGAGAATTTGCAACAACGCCACAAGAAATGTGCTGCCTCAGGGCTCTGGAGACCACCTGGAGAAGATTCCAGGCATCTGTTGGCAATGATGGCGAACAAGTGGAGACTCTTTGACTTTTTAAAGCGATTAACATGCATTTGCTATCAAGTTACAGTGTATTCGCCGTTATTTTCCCATAAAAACGATAGTCCCATGTGAGTGTTAACATTTATTTGAAGCACCCTGTTAAATATAATCGCCCAGCGGGTGGCATCGTAAAATAGCGTTTAGTCTGATGACGTCAAGTGAGGGGAAACGCCGTTGTTGTTCGTGACTATTTGCGTGCGTTTATTAAAGATATTGTTAATTGTTGACATGCTTGTGACTAAATAATGGATTACTTTAACTTGAAAAACCGACAGTTATCGAATGCTATGATGATCCTAGTTAAGAATCCATTCATCACGTTTCATTCATCACGTGCCTGAGCAGCATTGGAGATGCATCGTTGAGTTTCGGGTCTGATCGCGAGAGTCAAATGTCGCGTCGTAAAACCTCCTCCACCCGGCAACATCCATTCAATAAAGTTGTCACGTGATGAGCAAACGCTTGGGCAGCGCCCCCCGACTGCTGGAGAGAAATCTCACCGCGTTTAACAATTGGGCACGACGTTTCGCTGACAGTAACAACCAGCATCATCAGGACGTCGCCAGGGGGCTTAGTAACAGCGCGTAGAGGAGGACGATGATGGTGCGAGCCGCGGTCCGCACTTGAACCCCGAGGGGCGCCCAGGCTCGGAGCTCAGTGCGCCACCACCGCGTGCGCTGCGCGCGTGACGCTGCTGGGCAGCTGGAGGCGGTCGCCCTCCAGCAACAACAACAACGGAGGGCAGATGAGCGACGCTCACAACAACGAGCAGAGCGCCGGGCGGATTAAAATACAGCAAGTTGGCACAGTAGGGGGCACAGGCGGTGCATCCACCGGTCATCTCAGTCAGTCGACCCATGGCACCTACCATGGCACCTGCTGGGTCTGTCCCGAGACCTCCTATCAGCGAGCCTTCAATACTTCACGTGGCTTCAAAGTGCACCTAGCCTGGCACAGGCACCGTGGTGACGTCACCGTCACTTAGTGGCGAGTGGCGGCAGTGAGTGCGTGTGGGGAGCGGTGGGGCAGCGGTTGGCGCGCTGCGCTACGAACCCGCCGACCCGAGTTCGATTCCCGCTCACTGCCAACACAGGTGACGATTATCTGAACCGGTCCTGGGCCTCCCCTAGGTCGACTCAGCCTCAAATGAATACCTGGTGGGGTGTGTAAATATTGCCACTGGGGAGACAAAGGCGGCCGGGCGTGGTTCTGGCCTTCATAGGTACTACTCGCTGAGAACACTTGCCCCTACAGTCTGTTAAGGCTATACAGGGGATCTTCGTCTTTGCTGCGTGTTTGGGTAAACTCCAGAGGATTTGGACTGATGGGGGTGTGAAAATCCACGAATTAATCCGCAAGGACTTGGATTC